>NC_142497.1:7880575-8025575 GCF_965113065.1 Corylus avellana
TTAGAGGCAGCCTCTCCTCTTATTATTTGTGTAAGAATATTATACTCTTAGGAAACTAACACATGTAGAAATGAAATAACTTTGTTTGTTAATGTGTTTTGGGTTTTTATTTTTTATTTTATTTTTTTTCTGTTTGAAGAAATGCTCTCACTTGACTTAAAGGTGAAAACAGCTTTTTGCATTTTTAGAAGTGTTTTGTGTTTGAATTTTGAGAGTAGTTCACATACCCCCTAAACTATCATCCGATTGTCGATGTTCCTCTAAAGCAAAAGTTTTCGTCAATGTCTCAACTAAGCTTAAAAAAAATTGTCAATGTTCCACTAAACAACAAAATTACACTTAATAAAAATAAAAAAATTATAGAAATTTTTAAAAGAGGCTGGATGCTCGAACCACACTTTGGCCAAATTTTAAAAAGAGGCAAATGAGATTGATTGAACCACACTTTGGCCAAAAATAAAAAATAAAAAAGGAGAAAAGAGGGGAGAAGGGGGATGGTTTGGCCACCCCTTCCCCTGATTAATTTTTTTAATTGATTAGTGTATTTTTGTCTTAGTGACAAATTTTAAAGGCCATGTTTTTCTTTTTGTTGATCTTGGGAGATATTTTCAATTTTTGATGTATGTATACGTTTCCCTTTTTAATTGCCTTTTGTTTTATAAAACAAAAGGCAATTAAAAATCATCTCAAACCTACCAGAGAGGAGCACTCAAACAAAAGTTCTTTGTGTTCCACATTTTGTGAAAATTTATAAAGGAAAGAGAGAAAAGTAGATAAAAAGGGTATCTCCATTGCTATCACGTGCAGGTAAGACCAGAGAAGAAGCAAAGGGATAACATACGTTGGAAGCGAGGAACTTTCTTCTCCCATTAGTAGACGTCACAAAACACACCTTGCCCGCGAACACCCAAAAGCGCCACGCACCCTCTATCTCTGAGACACTCAGCGTTTTTTCATTCATGCAATCTTTGGCTTTCACTCCATAATTTTCCAATTTAAGTTTAATGGTTGATGCACAGGGAATTGGATGGGAGCTCAGAAGAGCATCCATGCTGGCAAAGGTTAGTGGGTTGGTTCTTGATTCGATTTTCACGCTGAATATATAGTTGCAGTTGTAGTGTTAGTGGGTTGGTTCCTGATTCTTCAATTGTAATTGATGGGGATGTGTAATGTGGCCTATTTTTGTATGTTACAGCCAAGATTGATGTTAATGTTGATCTCACTCACAAGCTATGCGCTTCTTTGATGCTTACTCCTTTCAGGTTTTTGCTTTTTTCATATTCTTTCATTCCATTTCCCTCCTCTCCCAGAATTTTTTACTGGGTGATTGATTTCTTCTTCGCTTACTCTTTATAACAGGAGCACTGGCAGTCCTCTTTCTCTGATAATTGGGAGGTAGCAGTTTGATTTTGGTTTACTTTCTAGTTTTTATTATGTCAAAGTTTGTTTTTTTTTTTTGGTTTGATTAGTTTTCTAATGATATATCATACTTTCTTGATGAGAAATTGTAGGGAAAAAAAGACATTTGAGTCCAAAAAGTTTTAACTTGGGTCCTCTCATTGTTTGGCGTTGTTTATGCTGGTTTTCTAATTTTCTGGAAACCATAACAATGGGAAATGGGAAATGGGAAATGTGAAATTTATTTTATTTGATTTAACTTTGTCGTCAACCAAATGGAGAACTCTGGCAATCGGCATAATAACTTGTTCAGTTTGTTTATTGCAGTCTTTACATCAAACACCCGAACTTATTTGGTGGAAGCGAGAAACTTGATGTATCGTGGGACAAGGGGCTGTATGATTCAAATGTCTTGGTGGCTTATCGGAGGCCGAGACCTGAATGGCTTGCTCAACAGTCTTTTGTTATTCAGGTTTGTTCCTCCTTAATTATTATTATATTATTATTATTGTTATAGTTATTATTATCTTTTACCTTATCATCATCATTATTAGTTGGTGAAAAACATGGAAAAACATATTGAAAATTGAAACTGAGCTTTATGGGAATTTCCAAACCACTACCCAATTGATAAATTTGAAATAGATATTACTTTGAGTAGAAATCTGCGGCATACGTATCCTTAATTTCTAATTTCTTTCTTTCTTTCTTTGATTTTGTTTCTCACAGCATTCTCTTTCACCTGAGATTGGGGTCCATGGTGTCCCCACGGACAATTTCACCCGTTCAGGGAGTGGAGGTGTGAATTTGTCTCGATTATCAGTTGGAATGGATCGGAATGAGCCAGCAAGTTCTAAATGGAGCAGTGCAACCAGTATAAAATTTGAGGTCAGCTGTCAACTTATCAGTATCTTCTGGGCATCTATTTCCATGTGTTACATTCGTCTCCGGTGCTTCTGTCTGTAGTTAACAATGGGAACTTATTACTGCCAACTGTGCAGCATGTTCGTCCTCTAAATGATGATGGTCGCTCAATAAGCAGAGATCTTGATGGGTTTCCTGTGACTTGCAGGTAGTTGAGGCATGCATGTGGTACAGTCTTCAAATTTTCAATAATCTGTTAGATAATTTCTAAATTTTCTGTAAGATGCTTGTACGCAGTGGCAATTCACATGACAGTATGGTAGTTTTAAGGCAAGAATCTCGATTTGCTAGGGCAAATGATCGTACTTTTTCTCGTGTAAGCTATCCTCCGTTGATCTATTGTATTTGATACTAATATCAAATTTGATTTTTATATCTTAGGTCCCAGTCAAATTTATTCTGCTAACTGCAAGTTTGTCATGTATTCAGTTTAGTCTGCAAATAGAACAAGGGATTCCAGTTCTATCTAAGTGGCTAATCTTCAACCGGTTTAAATTTGTAGCATCAAAGGGAGTTAAACTTGGGCCTGCATTTCTTTTGACAAGGTGAGTAACGTTTCTTTTCTTTGTTAGATACATACTGCATAGTTCTTAGAGCCAGTGTAAAGAGTGGTAAAAAGAAGTGTGAAGCAGAAATATGAATATTGGAATGCAGGGAAGCAAGTGTCAAGCAAGTGAATAAGAAGCATTTGAGAAACTTTAGAATTAGCATGCAGGATGTGTGTAAGGATGTGAAAAAAAAGAATTACAAAAGTTCATGAAAGGCGTTAAATCATTTGGAAATATTGATAAATTATATATTGAAACTAGTATTCGAGGAAAAAGAAGGAAAAATCTAAAGAAAGAGACCATGGCTTCTACCATATAAGCAATGAGGAATCTAACTAAAGTTCTTGAAGAAATTGAAGAGTTGATTTGGTCATGAGGGAATCAATCGATTGTGCTCAAAGCATGATGCCTACCTTGCTATGGAAGCTTCAATATCCCACTTGGACGGCGAGACTGTGGGGGGGCTATTTTGCCTGCCCTAATGTGCTTTTCCCGGCTTATAGAAAATTAAATCTTGTTTTATATCTATTAGAAGAATTTGTTAGATTTTGTAATATTTCTCAAACCCATATAATGAAACATGTGAGGTAGGCTACCTAAGAACTAACCTGCCTGCTCTTTCTCTCTAAGGTTTTCATGCAATCTCTACAATAATATCCTTGCTCTATTTTTCTCCACTCTTACTTTTCCTCTAACAGCCTGACAGGTGGTTCCATTGTTGGGGACATGGCTCCTTACCAAGCATTTGCAATTGGGGGTCTTGGCAGTGTGCGGGGTTATGGTGAGGGTGCAGTTGGATCTGGGAGATCTTGTCTGGTTGCTAACAGTGAATTGACATTCCCTTTAGTAAGTAATTGCTTTATCAATATTTAGATGCTCTTTAGTTTTGAACTTAAATAGGATATTCTGTTTTATTTCTATTTTGGGTATGCATATCTATTTTAAGCCAAAATGTCAAATGAAAACCTGCTAAGTAGGCTTCAGCTTTAGAGATTCATTTAGCAATAGCTACATATCATACTGCTTTAAGGCCAGCACCCACAGTTATTGCCTCAATAATTTTTGCTTAGCTTTACAACTTTTCTGTGGCCTACAAGCTTTTGCCTTTCAGAACAGCTGAACCTTTCTTCTTCTTTTTTGTTTTTTGTTTTTTTGATATAGAACTCGCTTATTGCTGACACGTCTGTTGTTTGGTAACCTACATATACAAGGTTACTAGAAAAGAAACAAACAACCCAAGTACACAAATGCTTGTGAGTTTAATTGTGAATTTCTTTATCTTGTAATTATGCGTGACCAGAAAATGCTTCTATTGATTATGATTTTGGAAACATGCTATTTGTTTTCTACTTTATATTGTCGGTGTATAATGAGTCATGCCCCAAACCCAAAATGGGTATGGTGCATGCTTAACTGATAATCACTAAAATCTGTTTGAAATTTTCCCAGTATAAGTCTATCGCATCAAAGAATAAACCATTTATTGCCATAAAAATTATACCAAGTATCCTTATCAAAAAAAAAAAAAAAAAAATTATACCAAGTATCAGTTAGAGCTCTATAGATAATCCGAATAAAACTTTAATTATCAAAAGCATAGATCTCCAATACTTAATTTTAATTACAATTCATTCTCAAATATTCCTTTAAGATGCATTTTCTCAGTAATAGCGTTTGGGACTAAAATACTTGCAATTTACAAACCTCAAAGTTATTCTCCAACAACATAAAGAAAATCTTTAAAAATCCAAACTTCACTTATCAAATCGAGGGAACAACTCTCAGACTATTTAGTTTCCAGTGATCAGCAAACTGTAAACTTCAACTCAAGGGACCATCTGTTAACTCTGAAAGTTATGCAAACATGGGTGAGCTAATGCCGAGTAAGTAGCAGAGATAATGAGACTAGGGGAATTGTAAGTTTATTAGAAGTGTTAGAAGAACTTCTTAGGGTTAACATGTTATATGGGTATTTTGGTCTTTGTATTCAATGTTACAATATATATATATATATCGTATGAGGGGAGAGAGGCTACGTGAATAACATATAGCCTCTTCTTCTTCTATATTCTTTTCATGCAAACCCTACAATATGGTATCAGAGCCATAACTACTCTTGCTTCCTTTGACTGCATCTGATTATTCCCTATCCACTTTGCTTCTTCTTCCCTTCATTATTTTCTTTTTTCCCTTGCTTTCCCTCAGTGTTTTGCTCTACTGATCATAGAGACTTCTGAGAAACTGGCTTCATGCCTGTGATTGGGGGTAGATGGCGCCGATATCACTGTCATCAGTGGTGTGATGTTGTTGTCATTGCCGCCGTCAGATTTGTTGTCGTTGGTCATTGTGGTTTAAATGGCAGTACTGGTATCTGTTATTCATGTATAGTGCCAAAACACATGGCTGTATTTTAAAATTCCAAAAGAAATGAAACTTTTGTTTGAGGTTAGTGACAAGGTTGCTGGACGCATGTGTGGCTCTATGTCCTACTTTTCTATCTTTTCATCCTTAACTAGGAGAGAGATGTGTGGCATGAAGACCTTGAACTTTCAAAAAGAAAATTATTGTTTCCAGATCAGTTGGAATCAAATCCCTGAAATATGATATTTCCATTGCTTTTTTCCTGCTAGGATTTCAGTATTTCTTGCGAGGAATATTTTAGAAAAAACTAAATATCTCATGAATCATTGGTAAACAGCATAATAGCCCGTTCATTGAGTGTTTAAGGAATACGAGAAATCATTTATCTCAGGAAAATATGGAGCTTCAATCTCATGACCATTTTTCATGGAATCATTGCCAAGTGCTCTATGCAAAGTAGCGGTTCTTGCATTCTTTTGCCCAAGTGGCTTTGTTGAGGACAGTTGCATTCTTGAAGCAGTTTTGATTAGTAATGACTGTGTTTCATAGGGCTAAAATGTCCATTACCTCTGATGCATTTATCAAACCTAGTTTTGAAAGCTTTATAAAATGGGTGACTGGGATTCTTGACGTTTGCTGTCAAGAGGAAAGGCTATGGAACTTGGTTAAGTTACTGGAGTCATGCTTGAGAAGTAAATCGGCAGTTTGGGATCTTTGAAGGGATTTGTCAAGGAGTACCTTATTTGATCCCCTTTACTCGTTGTTATTGATGTTTTCAGTATGAAATATGTTGGAAGTACTTATCAAAAAAATATGTTGGAAGTGTTTTTTCCTCCTTCTTTGTTTTTGTTTGTACAAGTTACAAATTGTATTTTTGGCTGTATTTGTGCTGCCTAACTAATTGTCGTGAATTCATTGAAGTCATCATATAAGAAAATAAAAAACACTTTTTGGGGATCGAAAACTGAGCTCAAAAGACAAAAGGCGTCCGGCTGGGTTAAAGTTGTTAATGCATGCAGCGAAAGATCAATAGTCTTGAAAAAAGGGAAGTTAGTAACAAGCTTAAAGAAGACCTTGTTGATCCACCCCACGACAAATTAAATAGCCAAATGGGCTATCAAACACTTCCTGCATTGGCTGTAAACAGTATTTGATTGGGTTTGAAGAAGGAAAAGAAAAAAAGAAGGCAGAGAGATGGTCTTTTCGCTTGCGTTAGGAAAAATTTGGTCATTATAAATTCCTTTCCTTAGGTAATGAGAGGTACTGTCTCCATCGTGTGGTAGAGCTGGTAGGAGATCTCAGAAACATTCTAACAGTAAGAGATCTTAGACCCCTATATGCAGTGGATCCTATCACCAAAAGTCATGGCTGAATTGGTTAATCCTGATATCTGCCACAAGATGGAGGTTTGGAGCTAACCATTCTGTCTATTTGATAGTTTCGAACGCTTCTTTTCATTTTTTCTGTCCATGCATTTTTCAGTTATGTTGTTGATGGTGTAGTCTATGCGTTATGGTTGAAAAGCATATAGGAAGTGTGTCTTCTGCAAACTTCTTCATATCATTTGTTAGAAAAGCTAATTTCTAAATCTTTTCTTTAGAATCACTTATAGCTACAATTTTCTCGTATTTCGCATTTTGATCTTTAAATTTTTGTACTTATTGTTGATTAAACTACCACATTACTACTTGACCTTACACCCGTGCTTATTATTTTTAGAACAAGATGTCTGAAGGTGCTCTTTTCTTGGACTGTGGAACTGATTTGGGGTCTGGTCAACATGTACCAGGTGAGTTGCCATTCTTTCACTGCATTTGAAAAATATGAGTTACTTGCAGATTTGCCTCCCCTTAGAGTTTTAAATACTTGTATTTTTACTAGTATAATATGAAGTTTCTACACCTAAACCTCCGAAAATTTCATAGGCAAGGATAGATAAAATATAAGGCACAGGAAATTTTTCAAGGGCCAGCTTATTTAATTCTGACATAAAGAAATAGGTCACTGGAAAGTTGGAATTAGTGACTTATTTTGACATGTATAGTTCTGATGTTTGTCCAATAGACCATAAAACTCAACCTCCGAGATGCAGTAACCTGATAGATTTCTGCAGTTTAGCTTGATAACATTCCTACACCTCAAAACATCTACTCCTTTCTGTCAAGAGTCATCATTAAAACAATGTCATGATAAAAATAGAAACAGAAAGTGATGGTGTGTGATCAAAGCAAGAGAATTTTCGTTTGAAGGGTGTAGAATATTTTTAAGAACAAAGTATCGAATGTTTAATGGTAGTCACAGAACTTAGGCAAAAATCATGAAGTTGAAGCTTGTAGTTTTTGTGTAACTTGGTTCAACTAACATAATATTGGGGCCTTGCTATCTGAGAAGTATCATGTCTAGATCCCCTTGCTTTCCCTGTTTGGCATTGCATTGATGGTTCTGAATTCTATTCCAGATCCATGTGCAATGCTCACATTCTGTTCAAGATCCACCATGGGGCTCACACATGTGGGTTGTGCTAGGTTTTCTTAGCTTGATATAAATTGTTGGCCTGATACCTAACTGATTAAGTTTTCGGAGTAACCAATCCTTTTGTTGGGTCCTTTGAGTTGCTTGCTGCGGGGGGTGTCGATGGACTATGCTAGGCTATGTTTAGGTTAATGCAGCACTACCAAATATTTTGAGTCTTAGCTTGGCCTAAGTGAAGATGCACAGGAAATTACTTTGGGGTGAATTGGTGGGTCCTGGAGGGGTTATTGTTAATGTGGTATAAGCGAGTGGTAGAGAAGAACGAGGATTGTGTGGAGTTTTTATTTTTTTCTATTGCATTAATTTTTAGAAATGTTAGTGATAGCTTTGAATGGGCTTTTTCGGGTGTGTATGGTCCAAACAATGACAATGATAGGAAATTACTTTGTGACAAATTGGTAGGGCTTATGAGTTGGTGGGAGGTGCCATGGTGTATTGGGGTGATTTTAATGTTCGTAATCCTTGTGAAGAGATAAGGCAACTCCCGACAGTCCTCAACTATGCTGGATTTTTCGGGCTTCATTTTTTATCAGGGTCTCATGGACATCCCTATGGTAGGCGGGAGTTTTACGTGGTTAAATAATCATGATTCTTAGTCTTGGTCTAGAATTGATAGGTTTCTTCTCTCTACATATTGGGAAGAACAATTTCCTGATGTCTCTCAGAGGAGGCTTTCTGGAATCCTATTGGATGATTTCCCTTTGATGTTGGATTGTGGTGTTTCGGGTAGGGGTAGTCAGTATTTTAAGTTTGAAAATATGTGGCTGAAGTCAAAGGGCTTTGTGGAGCAGGTGAGAACATGGTGGATGTCCTATTGTTTCAGGGATCTCCTAGCTTGTGTTGGTGCACAAGTTGAGAGCATTAAAGAAGAAATGGAATGAAAAGGTTTTTGGCAATGTCAGGAAGCAGAAAAAGGATTTTTTGGATGGAATCCGTGAGCTGGATATTGTTGCAGAGGGAAGACCATTTTCTGAGTATGAAAGGTTCAGAAAGGAATAATTTTCTAGGGAGTTGGAGAGATTTATTCTTCTAGAAGTGAGTTGGAGGCAGAAGTCAAGGGCTCTTTGGTTGAGAGAGGGAGACAAGAACACTAAATTTTTTCCATTGGGTGGAGAATTCGCCTAAAAGAAATAACACCATGGATTCATTAGTTGTTAACGGGTCCATGTCATCAGACTCTACAGAAATAAGGGAGCATATGTGCAATTTTACAATCGGCTGTATTCAAAACATTTTAATTGGAGACCAAAATTTTATGGCATTTCTTTCAATTCCATTGGTGCAGATGAGGGCCCTTGGATGGAAAGAGCTTTAGAGGAGAGTGATGTGTTGGAGGTGGTGAGAGATCTGAATAGTGACAAGTACTCTGGGCCTTGATGGCTTCTCCATTCATTTTTTCAGAGGTGTTGGATGGCAATTAAAGGGGATATCATGGAGATTTCCAAGTAGTTTCATAGCTTTGAGAAGAGCATGAATGCAACTTTTGTTTCCCTTGTCCCAAGAAAACCAGTGGGAGGTGTTTATAAAATTATTTCTATGGTCCTAGCGAACAAGATGAAAGTGGTGTAAGAGAAGATTATTTCTTGTTCTCAGAATGTGTTTGTTAGGGGAAGAAAAATTTTGGATTATGTTCTAGTAGCTCACGTTTGTTGAAAAATTTGGCTTTGGGGAGAATGGAGAGCTTGGATAGTGTATTGTATTTCTACGCTGTGTTTCTCCATTCTTATTAATGATTCCTCTCATGGATTCTTTAGTAGTTCTCGTGGATTGAGACATGAGATCCTTTATCTCCTCTATCATTTGTGGTTGTTATGGAGGCTTTGAGTTGAATGGTGTCTACCACAATGGATAGGGGGCTCTTATCACGTTTTTCAGTGGGGTCGAGGAATAATGATGAGCTTCTAGTTCCTGTTGGTGAAGTGGAAGGTTTGGCTCATATTCTTGGTTGTAGAGGAGCATCTTTGCCAATGAGGTATTTGGGTCTTCCTTTGGGGTATTAGCTAATATCCTTAGGTGTAGTGTTGCCGATTTGCCCATGAAGTATTTGGGTCTCCCTCTTGGGGCGCCGTATAAAGACACGGTTATGTGGAATGATGTGATTGAGAAGATGGAGCGTCAAATGGCAGGTTGGAAGAGGATGTACCTCTCTAAAGGAGGCCGTTTAACTCTCATCAAGAGTACGTTGTCGAATTTACCGACTTCTTGTCTTTGTTTCCGATTCCCATGAGTGTAGCTAAAATGCTTGAGAAAGTCCAAAGAGATTTCTTGTGGGGAGGATTGGGAGATGAGGCTAAGTTGCATCTTGTAAAGTGGGATCAAGTTTGTCGTCCCTTGCACTACGGTGGTCTTGGTATTCGAAAATTGCATCAGTTTAATCAAGCTCTCTTGGAGAAATGGCTTTGGAGATATGCGAATAAGAGTGAGGCTCTTTGGTGCAAGGTTATCAAAGCCAAGTATGAAGACCAGGAAGGCGGGTGGTGCACGAAGGAGGTTTCAGGTTCTCATGGTGTGGGTGTATGGAAGCATATTCGTCAAGGTTGGAGTTCCTTTGCCAAAGGTTGTCGGTTTGAGGTGGGGGTGGGTTCGAAAGTTCATTTCTGGCATGATATTTGGTGTGGGGAAAATCCTTTGAAGCAAGATTTCCCATCTTTGTTCAACATCGCTAGACGCAAAGAAGCTTGGGTGAAGGATAATTTTACTTAGAGGAGTGGAGTTGTAGAGTAGAATGTCATTTTTGTGCGTCCCGTTCAGGACTGGGAGATGGATTTGGTTGCTCCTTTTTTTGATCGGTTGTACTCGTGCAAGATCTCTGTAGGTACGATGGTTCGTATTTGCTGGGCCTTGTCTAGGAAAGGCAAGTTCGAGGTTAAGTCGCTCTTCAAGGCCTTGTCTAATTTTGACCATGAGGTGTTTCCTTGGAAGAGTATTTGGCGCACTAAGGTGCCTTTGCGAGTGGCTTTTTTTGGGTGAACCGCAGCCTTAGGCAAAATTTTGACTCATGATAATCTGCGTAAGAGGAACCTTGTGGTGGTGGAGTAGTGTTGTATGTGCAAAAAGTCAGGAGAGTCAGTAGATCATCTTCTTCTCCATTGCGAAACCGCAAGAACTCTTTGGAACACTATTTTCAGTCGGTTTGGGTTGCTTTGGGTTATGCCTTGCAGAGTGAGGGATTTGTTCTATTGCTGGTGGTCGGGAGGTTGTGCTCAAAGCGCGGTAATATGGAAGATGATCCCTCTATGTCTTATGTGGTGTATATGGATTGAAAGAAATGCTAGATGTTTTGAGAACTCCACTAGGACTATAGAGGAATTGACTCATTTTTTCTTCTTTACTCTTTACTCTTAGACGGCCGCTTGGCTAGCTCTTTAGTAATTAGTTTTTTTGACTTCCTCTTTCATTTCTCTCCCTCTTAGGCGCTCTCTATTTATACTTCCCGTGTATATGGGTTGCGCCCCTCTGCGCTTTTGATATATAAATTTTTTACTTACAAAAAAAAAAAAAAAAGGTATTTGGGTCTTCCTTTTTGGGAGCGTCATATAAGGAGACATTTATTTGGAATGGTATTGTTGAAAAATGAAGGTTTTTTGGCTGGTAGGCAGAGGCTTTATTTGTCTAAGAGAAGTAGGTTGACTTTGGTAAAAATCACTCTTTCCCATTTGCCTAATTATTTGTCCCTTTCCCCAGTCCTGTAGGCATGCTAAGCGAATTGGAAAACTTAAGAGGGACTTTTATGTGGTAGAATTGGTGATGAGTTTAAGTTTTGTTTAGTTAATTGGTCGAAGATTTGTTCTCCGGTGCAATCCGGTGGTTTGGGGGGTAAGAAATTTGATTCAGTTTAGCCGAGCTTTATTGGAAAAATGGTTATGTCGTTATGCTACAAAGAGGGAGGCTTTGTACAGATCGGTGGTGAAAATTAAATTAGTGATGACTAATATGTGAAATATTTAACTGAAATGAGGGGTGCATTGGGGAGTCGGGGTTCGAACTCATGACCTCTGCTTTGATACCATGTTAAATAATCACTTATCCTAAAAGCATAAGCTAATAGGAAGGTATGAATTTAATCCTTTAATTTATATTCTAACAAGGGAGAAAGAGAGAGAGCTAGAGATAGATAAAGAGAAGCATGGTTATGGCGTCAAGAGACTCAAAGAGAGTGAAGAAGGAAATAGGCAACATAGATTTGTGTTATGCATCCGGTGTATGAAGTTGAGTGTTTCAGTTGGCCGAGTTTGTACTTCATACCCCACAGAGCAAATCTGAGGGAGGTCTCGAAATCAATTGGCTGCGCTCTCCAAACACTTGGTTTCTCCATGATTCCATCTGAACCAAAAGACCAGTGTCGGAGTGCTCAGCCTGTCAAGCCTAAGAGATCACCGGCAACATTGATGACCTTGAGTGAGTGAGTGAGGGTGGGCAATCAAGAAAACCAAGGCAACTTTGCCTGGACTAATGAAATTTTTGCATAGGCCAGAGGAGTCCAGTGCTGCCTCTTGAACCCTGCTGGCTCCACCTCTGATTGCGGCAAGGCAGTGAAGATAAAATATGTTGGATCACCTCTAAAAGGCGGAAATTTGAAGTAAGGTCACTTTATCACTTGTTGACCATTCTTGCTGATTCCTCATTTCCCTGTAAGAGTATTTAGAGAGTTAAGACTTTTTCGAGAGTGGCGTACTTTGTGTGGACAACAACATTATGGAAAATATTGACTTTGGATAATTTGAGGAAGAGGAATGTCAGAATTGGTGGATTGGCATATTGTACATGCAAGAGGAGTGGGAAAGTCTACTAAACATTGTAAGCATCATTGTGCTCCCACCAACTTTAGTGAACATTGTAAGCATAGGTGAATGTTGACTACCCCCTACGAGAATTAGTTGTATTGCTTCATGTGAATTATGTGAAAGACAAGCCGACAGAAGCTTGGTAAGAGTGAAAAGAGGAAGAAGCAGAGAAAATCATGGCCAGGTAATGTATCTTCATGGAGGTGTCACAATGATTGGAAATAGTCATATGGTTCCTCTTGAAGAATATTTCTTTTTGGTAGGAAATTTAAATAGGACAAAAACTCTTTTGGGATCTATCATAAATATCACCTAATAAAATCGAGGATGAATCAGTAGGAAAATTAGAATTCTATCAATGCATTCCAATGAAAGTCTATCGCAATGATGCCATAAGCTGTTCAATTTGCCTCTCTATAAATTACCAACAAATTGTTCGTCAAATTGTTGCTCCCTTGAAGAATAATTTCTCGGTAATTTGAAGGCATTCTATAAATTGTAATACTAGGAACACTCTGCCTTAATTGTTGTTTGGCATGGACCAATACCATGTTAGTTCTTCAAAACCACCATAATCCTTGGAGAACAAGTTTGATTTCTCTTCACCCCCTCTTGTTCCAGTTTTTCCATTTTCTATAGCGTGTCGTGATGAGCTCCTTTGTGAGCAAGTAGAGTTCAGAAAGATGCTAGAGTTTGGCGGGTTTTGGACTCCAAAAGGCATTTAGATTTCCCAAAAATTGTTGTCAGTCGGCTCCGAAATGGTTGGTTCCTTGCCACTTGTGACATCCGCTCTTATGTGATCAGGGCCTCTGAGGCTGCATAAGATTTTGATTCTATCCATGCACCATAGATTCATCTAGCCATTTGGTGAAACATGCATGCTACCTTTTGAAAGACCATAATACTAAAATTATGTGAGGACAGATTAATCTTGTTCACCCACACCCTCTTTCGACTCATGATAGGTATAATCAGTGCCACGGGCAGAAGTAACCTGGATTTTGTATATCATAATGCATTACTTCTGAGACCTCATGGAGTATGTCATTGTATTATCAGCCCACCCTAGTCTTGACATGTTGGTTTTGTCCTTCCTGACTTCATATGTTCTTATCAGCCGATTGCCTCTTACGGCTCTTATGCTATTATCTTATTGATGAATCTATTTTACATGGAGTTTCAGGAAATCCAGCACTGCGGCAGGGCAAACCGGGATCTGGTATTGGGCTTGGATATGGCCTGCGGTTTAAATCTCAGTTTGGTCACTTTCAGGTTGATTATGCAATCAATGCATTTCAACAGAAAACTCTCTACTTTGGCATCAGCAACGTTGCTTCCTGATTGCCTCCTGCAATGGCCAAGCTTCTTAGTGCAGTTTTAGTACATTGCTCTGTTCAGTTGCTGATAGCCTTGCATATTTCATGGAATGTTCAAGCTGCACTTGTCCAAGCTGTTCGTTCCTGATTTAACCATTATTTTGAGAAATTGAAGAGCAAAGAAATGATTTTCTTCTGTTCTCAATTCTAAAATTTTTGAATTCCTTGTGTGAAATTAAAAAATCTGAATAATTTTACAGAAGGCTTTAATTTTTTTTTGGCCACATGGGAAATCTGTTGGGGGGGGGGGGGGGGGGGGTGGGGTGGTGGAGGAGGAGAAATAATGTATAGATATTTCTTCTTATAATGGAGATAATTTAATGCATATTGAGATTCGTTTTCTTGCTTTTCTGAATTTAAATCCATGAACATAGACGATATAATCCACTATTTGCTTTTGTATTTCCCCTCAGCCCTGATGGCATCATCTTTGTTGCACACCATGATTGGTTGGGATTATCTCACACAAACTATTACCTTTGAGCAGAAGAAATCCATAGAGATCATTCAAGGAAACGGGATCAGATCGCGTGGTGATTGAGGTGACAAGAGAATCATAATCAGCACCAAGTCTATTGAGGATGTAGGAGACAATATCAGAATCCTCAAGAGGGTGACCAATGGCTGCTAGCATGTGGGCAAAGCCTTGGGCCTTCTGAAAATAATCAGCGATTGACGAGTTGATGTTGGACTTGCATGAGCCGAGCTTGAGAGTGAGAAGAGAAGAGAAGAGCTTCTCCAAAGTAAGCCATAACAAACAGGAGGTGGAAATCCCAACCACAACCACGAGGTAATAACCCGTCGGACAAAGTGGAAATAAGAGCACTCATGGGGAGCTTATCTTGGTGATACCAAGGCTGATAATCGGGATTTGGAACCAACATCCCAGAGGTAGAATCAGGCAATGAGTTTTGGTGGCTGGAGATGCGTGCCATCAACGAAACCAATGAGATCATGGTCTTCAAGAAAGGGAATAACAACAACCTTCCAAAGGGATAGTTATCCTGTGTGAGTTTGAGGGTAATATGATGAGTGACGTTGTGCAACGGATTTTGGAGTGCTGTGGTGGAAGAGGTGGTAGAGGAGTTGAGGAACACTATAGGAGAATGCTAGAGTCCTATCGTAAGTCTTCTTCTTGATGCTTATCATCGACTAACTTAAACTCTACAGTACAATACAAGTTTAGACACTACAGGAGAATCCTAGAGTCCTATCATAAGTCTTCTTCTTGATGCTTATCATCTACTAACTTGAACTATACAATACAATACAAGTTTGAACACTATAGGAGAATCCCAGAGTCCTGTCATAAGTCTTGATGCTTATCATCCTCTGCATTGTCTCTCTAGGAGTTTTGAGTTTGAATAGGTCTAATAGGGCGAATTCTGTTCCGGTCTCTTCGCAATTCAACAATCATCCAAAATCCTAATCCTACGAGAGCACAACCCCACCAAGCTCTGTCAAATTCTACCAAACAATCGTGTATTTATCAACAAATTTGTCAGAAATCTCTACTAATGTCGTTCGTGAACCAATCGGCAGTTAAATGAACAAATTAAGAACCAATTTCATTCGAGTTTGCAGTTAAATTAATAAATATATTAAATCTCAATAAATAAATAATAATAATAATAATAAAAAGTAGATAAAGCTCCACTTTCCATTGCATATAATGGGCAGGTCCCAAACAAATCGAACCGAAATCCTCAAAATAATCGGGCAAAACTCCAGGCGTCGATCATCAAGAGCATCTTAAAATCATCGTTTATTTGGGGAATCTCTGCCATCCATGGATTGGCAGGCTACTTCGCTGGTCTCCCTGAGATGGCTCTGACTCTGTTTCTTTTCTTTCTCGATTGGGAATGCAGAACACTTTCTGGTTCGCTGCTGTCGCTGTCGCTGTCGGGCCGGTTGTTCTTCCTCAAGCGGCAGATCACGTAGGGAGACGAAGAAGACGAAGAAGAATCCACAGCGGGCAGAGCCTTCGTCATCGGCAGGCTGTACTCCCGCATGAGCCAGGCACCATCTTGGGGCGACCCCGGGTTCACGTACCGGAATTTCCTCATCTGGCCAATCGGAATTCTCGTTCCACGGTCGTAGATAGTCTTACACGACTCATTGATCCAAGAACCGCCAGAACCGACGCTCCGATCGACACTGGAGTCACTCAAACACTTCAATTTGGTGAAGAAGAAGAGGTCCTCTTGAGTCTCATCCACTCTGGGACGTACGTTAACGAACATGTCCCATATCTCACAAGGCTGTTTCTCGCCGTAAAAATCGTACTCAAATATAACGCCAGTGAACGGCAATTCCTGTCCGGTAGCCTTCAGTGGGAGGTAGAACTGCAGGAGATCTTCAGCCTCTGGTTGGAACCTGAAACCCGCCGGCGGAGCATAAGAAGCCATAATTAATAAATAGTCTTAAGCTTCCCGCTTCTTTTTTTCTTCTTCTTCTTTTTCAATTTTAACCGCACGCTTGCTTAACCTTCACGGTAACCCTAATACCCTATATATACACCACTATTTCACGCCGGTTTTGCAGTCCGTTTGGCGGTTTTGGTTTTGGTTTTCGCCGGATTTGGTATTCTTTCTCCCACCCGGATTTGTATTCCTTCTCCTAGTTGGATTTGAATTCCTTCTCCTAACTGCATTTGTATTTATCACCTTTTTTTTTTTTTTTTTTTTTTTTTTTTAGAGTAATGTTACACTCCTATTTTCTTATACTTATTTTTAGGTAACTTTTAAAACCACCATTATATTAAATTTAATATAAATTTATTTTAAATTTAAGGATAATTTTAAAAACCACCTAAAAAAAAGGGTGGTAGGAGCGTGTAACATTACTTTTTTTTTTTTTTAAGTATCTTTTAAAATTACTATTTAATCAAAATTAATAAATAGTAAGTCATTTTAAATCTAATAATAATCTCCTGATTCTCCTCATTGCAAAACAAGAGTCGGTGAGAAGATCTTCGCCGACGACGATGGGTAGATGAAGAGAAAGAGACGGTTGTGCTTGTGCGTGAAGAAGGTAGACAGAAGGTTTTTTAATGCATATTTGGTCTTGAAGAGGTGGAATTCAGTGTATTTACTTATTTTTTGTGAAATTGTTCTATTCTGATTTGTCGAGAGGACACGAATGTCTTGACAAACTCTAATTAATTAGAGAGCACGAATGTTTTGGCCAATGAGGGTAGCTGACCACTCCATAAATTTTCAATTTGCAAACTCAAGTACTAATAAAGTATTTAATCCTTAAATTTTTTTTCTTTCTTTTAGTTTATACCTTAGTGTGTACCTAATTACTTTCTGGATTTCCTTGGACTATTGAACCACCACTTTAGATAGATGGTAAAAAAAATATAATATGCCTTGTCCTTTTCTTTCCTGCAGAAAAGAAAAGAAGAAAGCTTTCTTCTTGTAGTGGTGGTCTTATTTTCTATTTCAGCTACAAGTTCTTTCTTCTGAAGAAAGCCCAGATGGTGTATCTTGAGTTGGGCTGTGGTTCGACTTCGGCTACCTTCTTTCTTCTTTCTTATGGGATTTGAGCCCTTGCAGCTTCAAATGTCTTTTTCTGCATTTTGTTGCAGGATTTTCATTCTGCGTTTTGTTGCAACTCCTACATGTCTTCCATGCTGAACGAAATCTGCATTGCCATCATAAAGAAATGAAAACCCATTGCTCTTTGGTCCATCAACTTGCTCTAGTCTCCATGGAAGACCCATCCGTTTTCTCTTGTTTGTTGTGCCATCATCAGCATCTGGTTCTTTCATTTTTATTTTACTTTTATTATGTGATTCATTAGTTATCAAATTGAATATTTTTGTGGGATGTTGTTCAATCTGAATATTTTTTGACCTCTGTTTTTGAACCTACTGTGCCATGGATTCATTATCAACGCCGAGTAATTATCAGTTATGTTCTTGAACCCGTGTTTCTCAGTTGAGATTTTGCTTTGTTGGAATACACAGAAAGACAAACTTCAAAGGGCTTCAATTTGTAACAACAAAGATCTAGAGAAAAGCAACCTTCACTTCATAATCCTTCAATTCAAATAGCCTGTAAAGCTCATCCAAGGTCAAGACCTGCATATCCAACCAAATATTATGATGAGACAATTGTAAGAAAACACCAGCATATTCGCGTAGAGAGGAGATAAGAGAGAAAGATGAATGATAATTTTTTTATTAGAGAGAGGATTATATGTATTTTTTTATTAAATTTTTACGCATTGTTGAGCTAAAATGCTCAGCAAATGTACCAACTAGCTATTTCCTTAGCCAAAGGGGCTAGCCTGATGAGACTCTTTTTGCTAATTTTTGCTACAAATAACGCTAGCTAAAACAACCTTCTAGCTATTTTCGCTAGCCCAATATGAATGCTCTAACCATTCAATAATCCTAAGTCACCTAGGTAACAAAAACAAGTCCAGATTTAATAGCATTACAAAACCTATCCCGTAAAGGTAAGGATTGGTATAAAACACTTAGTAAGCTTTGATTTCTTTCCATGGTAGTGCAGCTTTGATTCAATCATCAAACACTTGGTAAGCAAAAGAACTCTTAAGTCCTACCAGAAGTGGAGTTTTTATTCAATCAAATTCATTTCCTTTCAACAATCTACAATCAATCAAAACCAATTACTCAATCGAGCAGGAACTAATAGCTTTGGCAGTATAACTACTAAAGCTTAACAGACCTTTCTGCAAATTGTAAAAAGTATCTATTCAATGAGAAACAAAAAAACAGAAGAAATCCTTGGAGTTGAAATGAAGTAAAACTCTCGATCTCCAAAACCACAAACAAGAAAGACCTTTGTCAAGGGGAGCGAAATCCTCAGAAGCAACGCAATCTTCTTCAGAGCTTCAAATTGGAATGGCTGCAGTGAGGCGCCTTCTTTGTGAAGAGAGGCAGCGTACAGAGAGAGCAAGCAGGTGGTGTTGAACACGGAACACCTTCCGGGTGTTCGACGAAATGCTGTCGGAGACTTAGAGAAGGGACGCTGCTTCATGGTGGCGCAACCATGTTGTCGGACCCAAAAAATGACACACAGTAGCGTGACAATGTCCACAGTGCAGATAGTGCACAAAGGCCATGCTTCTTTGACCGTCTATATGCTTCTTTTTCTTTTTTTTTTTAATGAAGAATAAGCTTTTCAATTGACACCCAAACATATACACCAGACTGCAAAAGAAGCTACACAAAAAATACTGCAACGAAAAGAAGCCAGGCCACAGGCATACAAAACAACAAACAAGTATAGACATCCTATTAAACAGAAACTAAAATACCTCAAACACTCCCAATCTGCAGAAACTTAAAGACCCTCCCAAACCAACACTCGTTCTTTTAAATTCCAATTACGACAGAGGACCATATTCTCAAAAGATTTCTTAAATTTCCCTTTTCCCCAATTTCCCCAACACTCTGGTTCTGACTTCCCAGCGGACTCTCTGCAAAATCTGCTCCTCAGTTTTTGGACAATCTCCATGCTTGATTTCATTTCGAGCCCACCTATATATATATATATATATATATATATATATATATATATATATATATATATATATATATATATAATTTCTATAGGGTAATCAAAGTGCTTTATATAAGCAATCCAAAACAGATGTGGAATCCAAAACCCCGCAACCCAAAGAACTCACCAAGGCCCACAAAACAAACCCAACACGCCACCAAAGAAGACCTACACCCTCTTGCCTTTACCGCAACTAGAACCCTCATAATTGATATAACTCTCTATGTTCTTCAATTCCCTCATTCCTTTTGACTTAGAAGTACAGACTGACTTCGAAGATTCTCCCACCTCCAAGAGAGGTGAGACTACACCCAGCCTAGACGGGGAAGGGAATCACAAGACAAACCCGCCAAAAACCCAATGAAAACAGAGAAAGAGCAACGGCTTCATCCACACCACCCTTTTGGACAGCCTCTGATGACGATTTGCACAAGATCCGATCCAATGGCATAGCAGGGAGAAAATCACCCAGGGGGAAAAGATAATCATCATCATCTTCCTCCTCCTCCCAGAAATTGTCTTCCTCTACCAGATATTGTACACAGTGGACTTAAGACCAGTCTGCACAGATTAGCAAGCAGAGATTTACTGGTTCAACTTTGTACTCCCAATCAACAGGGGCATTCAATATATTACAACTTTCCATATCCTCCCACTGTTACTGCATCTAAAGAACAGATGTTTTATACTTACAATACCATACCATTACGACAGAACACACAACAGACCCCTTCAAAACCCCATTTTGCCAACTTTTCTCCTGTAGTAAATCAATCCATTTTGAAAAACTAACCACAAAAAATATATAATGTTAGACTTAGAGGAAACCTGATCTTCCACCACTGGAAGTTTTCTTGTAATCCCTTCCCATGTTGCTTCTTCTTGGATAACAACCATATAGGCTTATCATTCTCCTCATGATGCAAAAAAGACTACTCTGAATATCCAGTATAACATCTGAGCAGGCAGGAATCCAAAACTAAACTCCGTCCCTCAGAACAGAAGACAGCCATGCATCCATCCACCTGACTGTGAGCATCATATATATGCTTGATTCTCAGAAATCGTTTCTACAGCACGTTAGAAGCCAGAGCTAAACAAACAATAATGACTGGATTTGTCTTGTGAACGACGAACGGTAGGTGTTTGTTGTTTTGCCACATTTGATGTTGGTTGTTGACTAGCTTGATATGCGTTTTGCTCCTATGCTGCTTTCCTGCTTTCCACAACAACAGGATTTTCTTTATTGCTTTCCTTGACACATAAAAGCAACAATCAATCAGAAGTTAAATGACCAAATGGATCAAATCTAGGAAACAAAAATAAAATACCAAGAAACAAAAGGTATTCAAGTTCCATTCGAGTTGCGAGAAAAAAAAAAAAAAAAAAAAATCGATAAATACAGCTTTGGAAGACAAAAACCCTAATTGCACATAATAGACATTTCACAAAATAGGTGTGAACCTCATAAATAGCAGCCCTAAACTCGTATGTTTGGTGGGAATTCAACTGAGACGGCTCTATCTCTCTTGATCTATTTTCCTTTTGTGAAGATTGATCAAAGACTTCATTTCTTCTTTCTTGGCTGGGACTTCTCCGACGACTTTTGGTTTAGGCCGATCGTTCTTGCTGAGCCGGCAGACCACGTAGGAAGACGAAGAAGAAGAACCCACGTCGGGTTGCGTCTTCATCGGCAGGCTGTACTCCCTCATGATCCAGGCACCATCTTGTAGCGACCCCGGGTTCTCGTACCGGAAGTTCCTCTTCATTGCAATCGGAATTCTCGTTCCACGAGCAAATATGGTCTTAGACGACTCGTTACTCCAAGTCCCGCCGATCCCGACGCTCCGATTGACACGGGAGCGACTCAACGGCTTCAATTTGGTGAAGAAGAAGAGATCCTCGGTCTCATCAAGGGACGGACCTCCAAACATGTCCCATATCTCAGAAGGCTCTTTCTCCCCGTAGAGATCGAATTCAAAGACAATATCAGGATACGGCAGGGGCTGTCCGGTGGCCTTGGGTCGGAGGTAAAACCGAACGACATCTTCGTCGGAGGGGTGGAACTTGTATCCCGCCGGTATAGAGTAAGAAGCCATGATTTACTTGCTTCACACGAATCCGGGTAGGGGCGGCGATTGGAAAGCAGAGAGAATGACAACGGATAGTCTGCCCTCTTTCTCCGTATGCGAAGAGTTTTTCATTTTTGTCTGAGAGTCTTATCCTTCACGCAACGCAACACCTATATTTAGACACCCCACTTTTCAAAATTCAAAGAACGGAAATAAATAAATAAATAATAAATAATAATAATAATCTTTTGAGGCGGTTAGCGATCCGTTTGGGCTCGGGCTTTGAGCTTTCATTGGGCCCATACCATTCCAGCCGTCCAATTCATTTTCTTTAGTTTGATGACAACCAAAATTACAAAAATACCCAATTTTCTTTTAGGGAAAAAAAAAAATTACATAATAAAATTTGTGGGGTGGCCTGCCACCCATAACCGAACCCGGGGGTGGTGCAACCACCCTGGTGCTATCTGGGGTTGAAAATTACAGTGGGTGGCCGACCACCCATAACTGAACCCAGGGGTGGTGCAACCACCCTGGTGCCATCTGGGGTTGAAAATTACAGTTTTTTGTTATAATGACATGTACAGTGAAGAGATTGATCCTTTATGGAGGAGGAACGGAGAGGTTGTGGGAATGTGGGATCTCCCTTGGTTTCTTTTCATAAGAGGGCTGCTCCACCACCCCGTGGCTAGTGGTGAACCAAGGTGCAACCACGGGTTGGACCGGTAGCTGCAGCATGGTGGTTCGGATCAATTTAAAAAAGTAGTGAGATCCAGAACAAGCTCCGAGTCCACAAAATAAAGAGTGAGTTGAGCTATGGATAATAAAAGCAGATTTCATATCTCAATAACCGTACAGCCATATACATTAAGTTCAATAGATAATTTGATCAGCAGGACAGACACCAAATTACAACAAAATCACCAATGAACAGAATCTTGAAACTCTCAATATAGCCAACTAAAAGAAGGCATTATACTGGCTAGTGAGAGAACTTTTGAGGTTTGAATACAAGCCATAGAGGGAATATTGCCGAAGGTTTTCCACTTCATACCATGAATTGAGCGCCATAAGATGCTTATCTGTGCCAGAAAAAGCTAGCTGTATCCCGAGACTGCAATCTACTGTACCCCCTCGGTTTTTACAGCTTGATGTTTTGATGGCACAGTCTTGTTTGTTGAGGCAAACAAAACCAGTGTTACCTGAGCATGAAGCACATCCATCTCTTTTCCAATACAAATTTTGCAGCCTACCCTTCTGAAACTCCAGGGCCTGCTTTGACAATGTCCATTTAGTTTAATTACATATAAAGAATATGAGATCTCTATTTAATCGAAACTGAACCAGGTATATGCTGTTGTATCATTACCAGAGTGAAACTGGTCACAATGTAGGTGCTGTTTGCAACAAAGGCAGGGAGAGACCTTGCAGCATACTTTCGCCCCGCAAATGCCACCATATACCCACCATAAGAATCCTGCAAAGATAAGTATTGGGATTATATAGAAAGAATAATTCTAGTCGAAAGTCTTGAATTTGTGGCGAATGGTGATGGCCATACATCTAAAGAAAATCATGAAATTGAAAATAGTTTTAGGAATAAGTACACAATATAGGGAACCACCAAGTGGGAACTGACCAGAACTAAGCTATTCAATTGATTGGATTGATCTAAGTGAAGGGAAATTAAAATTTTGGCAACTGTGATTTCCATGAAGGCCTTAAGCTTACTTAGTGTTAGGTTTTTAATTGGCTCATTCAGTGTCCAAAACATGGTTTATGTTATGGGACATGAGTAGTTGTTGTACTTAGGTTGCATTAAAGAAAGTGGTGAACTCTCCAAAAAGACAAGTACTGCAGCTGATGTCTGAACATGGAGGTCACATGTTTGGACATGGTGCTCATTTTATAGTTGATGTTCAGATATGGTTGGTAATGTCCGGACATGGAGGTCACATGTCCGAACATGAAGGAGATCCGAGAGCACATGTACCCACTCATGTTGGCTCATGTTCGGACATGAAGGAGTGATTAGTCATGAAACTCTAATCATGTCTAGACCTGCAAATAACATGTCCAAACGCCACCATGCAGAACAAATACGAATTAAAGAAGACTCTCTCTTGCGTGATTTTTGGGAACTTCCATAGGAGTTCAAAGAGCATATTTGGTGTGTTCATACACGGGGTGCTTGGGGTTGTGTGAAGATTGTTCGCTTGAAGCGAAGATTCTTGGGCTATGAATCAAAAGATGGTGCTGCTGCATCATTGCTCATCAACATAAGTATATCTGCGGGTTGGGAAGGGAATTAAAAGAAGATAGGTTAGTGAGGAACTGGAGCCTGCTGAGGAAGCAGGGAGATGAGTGAGGAGCTCATTTGCGTAGAGTCCTCACTGGAGCCTGCTGAGGAAGCAGGGAGATGAGTGAGGAGCTCATTTGCGTAGAGTCTAGAAGTACAAATGCTTGTAAGTGTCTTGTCAGTGTAATTATTCTTCTTAGTGATTTTCTGGGTTTGGTTGTCCTGAAAAGATTTTTCCTTTGAAATGTTAAAGGTTTCCCTCTTCATCAACAAAAATTGTAGTTGGCGTGGTTTGATGTTTGATTATAATTGTGGTTTGTGTTTTATATAACTGCAGAATTTTAATTGATATAGCTATCTGCATTAGAATTGTTTAATCTGTGTGTTTGGGGTCTAAACTTGTTTTTTCACTTAAAAGGGTCGAGCAAGTACCAAATCAACAAATCGTGGATGCCTTAATCTTACTTAGAAGGTTCAAGCAAGTATCAAATCTGATGTAGATCAGAGTGCTTGGGATTACATGAGGAAGACCCAAGCAGATGTAAGTGTGGAGGTGCCCAGAAGAGTCAAGACAAGATCAGAGTATTTATCATTTCTACTTGCTGCTATTTCTTGCCTATCACGAGCCTACGCTGCATCAAAATCTTATCACGATGATCATATCAACTTCAAATCTTACTCTGCTCATAGTAACTGAAGTTGAATCAATTACTATGCCTCTGATATCCACATCCATTAAGAATTAGATATTAGACAGGCTTTAAGTGCCAGTTTGGTTCGAATCTTTGAAGTCTTTTTTATTTATTGAATAAGCAATCATTGCCTGATTGTGATTTTGTCCAATTTTCAGTTTAAGAAATTTTAATCTATCACCATGACTTCAACAGGCTTTCCATGGGTGGATCTCAGCCCCCAGATAATGGATCCAGCACTCAAGGACAGAATCAACAGATTCCAATCAGACTGCTTAGCTCAATTTTATATATATATATTAGTCTCAACTAAAGCCAACTCCTCCGTTTCCCTATCAAAAAAGCACATTTTTCTTTGGACAAGCGCGTTGGCCTCAGGGGGAGGAGTGTTCAGAACACACCTACTGAATAGGGCCTTAAATCCATCTTCTTGGTGTTGGGCACGATTTCAGGTTTATGCAGGACCAACACCAACTACGTAGAAGGTTTGTGCATTTGTAAGGTTCACATCACTGGAATTTACTAATTTTAATTTTCATAAAATATTTGGAACCCCGAGAGAGGTGGGCAGGGAGAGAAGGATAAGGAAATTAACACCTAAAATGTAATCAAAATAAGACATTTAGAACCTAAATGGAAGCAAAAGATGTTGGAAACAAGAGGGCAAAAGCACACTGAATATTAAGAAAGATAAGTGGAGAAGAGGATAAACACATAGAAATAATTTTTATTCCACTCACTTAAGAACAATGACTAGAGTACATGAGTATTTATAAGCTACAATAGATGCTTCTAGTATTTCAACATTCCATTAATTCACTTACATCATATGTAATTCCCACATGAAAAATAAATCCCAAATAACTCACATCCATGAAAAATGTCATGCAACTCTTAAAACAATTATTCCCTATATAATATAGGCTATAATTATCTCAGGAAATAAAAATAAATAAATAAATAAAAAGTATTCCCTATATTTAACATTAGTTTCCCAAATTGACATTTAGACCAAATACATACAAAACCCTATAACTCCATGCATCTAGAATAAATTAGAAATTAATATTACTAAATCAAGTCTAATAAACAACACTCCCCCTTGAACCTGATTTTATAATTCGAAGCAAACTCCTTGTGAAATATTTCAGCCTTGAGGAGCTTGGTGAAAATATCGGCAACTTGATCTTGTGATTTCATGAACTTGAGCCCCACCTCCTTTTCGTTACACAATCTCCAACGAAATGAAATTTTGTGTCGATGTGCTCACATTGATCATGGAACACCAGATTCTTAGCCAATGCAATTGCCAATTTGTTGTCCTGAAAAATGTCCGTTGGCTCTTTTTGAGACATATGAAGTTCCTTCAACAAATTTCTTAGTCAAATTGCTTGACATACACACATTGCTATGGCATACTCCGACTCACAAGTAGAGAGTGTAACAATTGGTTGCTTCTTTGAGGACCATGTAAAGTCATACCTCCCATGAAGAAAACAAATCTGGTTGTGTTTTTCCTACCATCAAAATCTCCAGCCCAATCTCTATCACAATAGCCCATAAACCTGAAATTTTTAGAAAAAGAATAGAACAACCCGTAATCACTTATACCTTTGACATACTCCTTTTAATTGCCTTCAAGGGTGATAAAGTAGGAGCGTCCATGGAATGACTAATAAGCCAAGAATAGTCGGCCTTGTGAAAGTTAGATATTTTAAACTTTCAACAAGACTTTTGAAAAATATTGAGTCGACTTTTTCACCATCTTCATGTTTTGACAATTTGATTCCACATTTCCATGGGTGTGCTCATCGACTAGCAATCATCCATCTTGAATTTCTTGAGAACTACAGCCTTCTCAAGAAATGAAAATGTCAACCTCCATTTGCTTCAACTTCAATGCTGAGATAATAAGGCATAAGTCCAATGTTCGACATTTCAAATTCTTGAGCAATTGCTTTCTTGAATCCTTTAAACATTTTAGGATTATTTCCTATATAGATCAAGTCATCCATATAATATATCCTCACTTTCACTGACATTAGTGCAAAGGGCATACTCATGAGGGCACTTTGTGATTTTATTGTCTAGGAAATTTCTGTCAATTCTACGATTCCAAGCTCTTGGTGCTTGCTTCAAGGCATATAAGGCTTTCTTCAATTTCATAACTATATATTCTTTCCCTTTCAAAATATAACCCAAAGGTTGTTACACATATACTTCCTTTTCAAGGAAACCATTCAAAAATGTAGATTTTACATCCATTTGATGGATTTTCCAGTTGTTTGCTGCAAAATAAATTAGTAACCTTATAGTTTCTAGGTGAACAACAGCTGCAAATACCTCATCATAGTCAATGCCCGGCTTTTGGTTGTACCATTTGGCAACTGATCTTTTTTGTATATGTCCACTTCATCACTTGCATTTTTTTTTTTTTTTGCCTTGAACACCCATTTAACTCCAATTGCCCTTTCACTTTTTGGAAGTATGGCAAGATCCCTCGAGTCATTGCCCGGCTTTTGGTTGTACCATTTGGCAACTAATCTTTTTTGTATCTGTCCACTTCACCACTTGCATTTTTTTTTTGCCTTGAACACCCATTTAACTCCAATTGCCCTTTCACTTTTTGGAAGTATGGCAAGATCCCATTGAGTCATTCTTCTCTTTGATTTAGTCATTTCGAACAATGACTAGAGTACATTAGTCTTTATAAGCTACAATGGATGCTTATAGTCTTTCAATACTCAATTCATTCATTTACATCATACGTAAAATATAAATCCAAAATAACTCACATGCATAAAACATGTCATGTAACTCCTAAAGCAATTATCCCCTATATATTTAACACATATATTTCCCGAATTGACTTTTAGACCAAATACATGCAAGACGCTATAACTCCATGAATCTAGAATAAATTAGAAATAAATATTACTAAATCAAGTTTAATAACCAACAAAAGATCCTTTTAATATGTATTGTTGTTGTTGTTGTTGTTGTTACCTTCACTTTCGGTATGCTAATACACTTTCTTTTAACAGTTCATCTATACTTTTGAATGTACAATGACCCTACCATAAGCCAGCCTTGCATCGAAACTAGACCATGAAGCTAAATCATTCATTTTCTCTTATATAAACAAAATCCTCCAGAAGTCGTCGACATGAAGATTAAAAGAGAGACAATTGAACATGTGCATAAAGAAGAATGACAGATGGAGAGACAAACAATGCTCTTTCTTCTTCTTCTCTTCTTCTTTCTTTCTCTTTCATTCCCTCTTCCCTTCAATCCTATTCCAGAAATTTAAGTAGTGATGATGTAGCTAGGACTACATACTTTGATGGTGTCTCAGGAATCCTATTGTAATAAAATTCTTGCTTGTACACATAAATAGTTCAATGCTTCCATAATTTGATCACAATTCTGTCCGATTTCATTTAAAAATTTTCATCTTCTAATATTAGTTTTTACCACTTTTTAACTACTTCGATTTCATTGGTCTTCCACCTATTTTTCATATCCTTATTTTAATCTATCTTTTCTAGAGGGCCGCATTCGCACATAAGCAAAAAGTTCACCCATTGCTCAGCTAAGTGTTAACCCAGTAAAGTCACTTATGTAAGAGCCTGTTTGGATAAGAAGTTAAAAAGTGCTTTCAGTTCATAAAAAGCTGACGATTTTTCTATAAACAAAAACTCTATATTTCCCAATGCAATCCCAATAAGGCTCTTAGTAGTGTATCCATTAGCAGAATAACCAAAACCCATTAGCTGAATATCAATAACAGTAAATCGTCGAAAGATGGGTGTAGAAGTGAAGGGTACCGGGAAGAAAGAGGAGGTGTTGATGGAGAGGAGGGAGATCTCGTCAACTTTGGGCCTGAAGAGTGCAAGCTGGGAGTTGAGGGAGGCGAGGGAGAGGCGGCGGTCGCAGGGGGAGAGCTGGTGAGACTGGTTGTTGTAGAAGTTGTCTTTGGACGAGAATGCGATGCCGAAGGTGAAGCCGTCGGATCTCTGGATCTTGGTGTCGGCGCAGGGCTGGTATACACCATTGGTGTTGGCGGCGTCCAAACCCACCGCCATCACCAGCATCGCCACCATTAGCATTGCCCAGGCGGCCATTGGCTTTGAGCTTTTTCACTCCTTTTGGGCGCTGAAGGCGAGTAGAGAGAGCAGGGGAGGGGAGTGGTGTTGGTAAAGTTTACTTTGAAAGGTTGGAGTTCAAGAGAATGCGATTGCCGGTGGATTTCTTTCAAACAAAAATAAATTAAGAAATACTACATTTACAGATATACCCTGGCCTTTATAAATTCGAAACAAAATTTAAAAAATAATAATAATAATTAAGAAAAAAAAAACAAAAAAACAAAACAAAATGACCCCTTGGTTTTTCATTTTCTTTTTAATTTTTTAATTTATAATTTAATAATTTAAAAAAAAAAAAAAATTGTGAAATGTATTTTTATTATTGAGATTGTTTTGGTAATTTATAACGAACATTAACGCAATTCGTAGCTTGGGGGAACATTGATAATTTGGTGGTAGTTTGAAACTTTGAATGAGATGTGTTCTTTTATATATATATATATATTTTAAAAAAAACGATAGGTCCCTCCATCCATCCAACGCAAACGGATCTTCTCCATTTCAAATGAAATTGAGAGAAATCAGTTAATTGCTTTTGAGAGGCAAAATTGTCCACTAAAAGTAAAATTACAGTTTTGCCTCTCAAATTTCAACAAACTAGTTTCTCTCCCCACTCCCCATCCAACTTCCATCTAATTTATTACAAAAATTGTCAAATACCATATCAGCTTAATCAAAACACGCTGGGCCGAAACTAGACATTTAAGAGTGGGGGGACAAAATTTTAAAAAGTAAAAATTTAGTTTTTGGGAGGATATTTCATTAAAAAAAAAAAAAAAACCATAAATTTTAAGAGTAATTTTAAAATGGACAAAGTTTTTTTTCAAACTGGGTTGAAAGAATTTTCTTCAACTTAGTCTATAGAAATGACATGTGTCCCTTGAACATATGAGATGCACATTTTTTTTAATAGCAGTGACAAAGTTGAAATATATTTTATTAAAAACTCATGTGCATGTCACATGTTATTAAAAAAATAGACATATATCATTTTTATAGAATAAGTTAAAGAAAATTCTTCCGACCTAACTTAAAAGAAAACTTTGTCCTTTTAAAATTTTGGAAGACCACTGGCCTACCACGTATAGAAATATATAAAGAAAACAAGGAAATAAGCAAGGGTGAGGTGTCCAATCCTTTTCGCTATATGATATCCACAGCTTTATAAAATATGAAAAAAGTTATTTGACAAAAATACCCTTCATCTATGAGCAACCTTTAGAAGTAAGGAAACGATTTGCATTGATTGAGAGCAACATCTTAGGCTTTAGCATTGGAGAAAAGAGAAGGTTGGCGAGTAAAAAGTATGATCCAAAGTCAATTATTAATTAATATTTTAATTAATTTTAAAATTGCTAATAAATCACTTTGAGTTTAATAAACCAACAAGGTGGAAATTCAGTTTAACTATCAAGTTTGTTAGTTGGCCTTCCCTCATCAATTTCTTTAAAGGCTTCATCTATCTTCCTAACATAGAAGGTGACCTAACTTTCTCTTTTCTTCTTCTTCCACTCTTAATCCGAAGGAAGAGATAGTGAAAGACCTAACAAAAGGGGTGCTCCTCAACAATAGACTCAATGCGAAAAATTACGGTGCAAAAAAAAAAAAAACAACAATAAAGTAGGAAATGGATCAAAAAATACCCGATCTTCTTAGAAAGGGGTGATGGATTGTAGGGTTTGAATGGGGTAATTTTTTAGAATTTTAGGGATCCTAAAAAAGTATCCTGTTTGGTTGCATGTTATTAAAGGGAATCCAGATACTCATGGGAATCCAAATTCCTATCTAAGAGGTAAGAATCCACATTACCTTAGCTTTGAAAAAGTTTTTATTTTTCTTTTAAAACTACAGCATACATGCTATTAAAAAATTTAAAGGTGAGGATTTAATTAAAGTAATTAAAGGGTTTAGATCTATCCTAATAAGTATCAATTTTCTCTTTCATCCACCACTTCATCTATTTATTGGTATTTATTATGATAGATCTGAACCCTTCAATTACTTTAATTAAATCCTCACCCTTGAATTTTTTTAACAGCATGTATACTGTAGTTGCAAGCCGGATCCATTACTATTTAATTTTTGTTACTCACTTTCTGAGTAAAATTATTAATTTATGAGTAAAGTTACATATACTTCCACTTTTTCACATCTATTAAGTATCTTTTAAAACCACAATTCCTAAAACCCTCAATAATTTTATCGGGTGTGACGTAGTCTTATGCTTAAGTGTCGTAATTTTCGTTAAAACCCTCAATAATTTTGAGGGTGTGACCTAGTTTTATGCTTGAGTGTAAAACCCTCAGTGTCAAGTGTGTGAAGGTGCATTTCCAAATCTTTTGATTTCCAAAGATTTCTTCCTATGATACGATCAAGAAACCCCCAAAATAAAGAAACCTTCGAAGAAAGATCACAAGTAGATATATACCCAAGTCAACATCAACCGTGTGAATTTCCTTTTTGGATTTTTCGGGAAGTGAGAGCATATATATCACAAATAGATTTTTAACTTTTAAAAAATTTAAAAGTGATGATTTAATTAAAGTAATTGGAGGGTTCAAATCTATCATAATAAATACCAATTTTCTCTTTCATCCACCACTTCACTCTACGGAACAATGCACTAAATGGAGGAAATGGAGGGATTTTAAAATGGAGAGGATCATTTTCCTTCATCTACAGCATACATGATTTTTGTTACACACTTTTCGAGTAAAATTATTAATTTATGAGAAAAGTTATACATACTCTCATTTTTTCACATCTATTAAGTATATTTTAAAACCACAATTCCTAAAACCCTCAATAATTTTATCGGGTGTGACGTAGTCTTATGCTTAAGTGTCGTAATTTTTGTTAAAACACTCAATGTCAAGTGTGTGAAGGTGCATTTTCAAAAATTTTGATTACCAAAGATTTCTTCATATGATATGATCAAGAAACCCCCAAAATAAAGAAACCTTCCAAGAAAGATCACAAATAGATACATACCCAAGTCAACATCAACCGTGTGAATTTCCTTTTTGGATTTTTCGGGAAGTGAGTGCATGTATATCATATACTATTTATCTAATCATCTATGAAAGGTAAATGGTCCATACACCATACTTGTGGTGTATAATAATCACCGGCTCGGCAATTATACTATATAGATTGAGGCATGTGATGTGCCCCAATGTACCCTTCCGAAGCAAAACATCCCACATTCCCACATTGTAGATTTAGTTACCCACCAACCTAACCTTCTTTGCCTTTTTCTTGTCCCACCAAAATACTTTATGGTAATCGTAGCTCTCAAGTCAAAGATTGCACAACAACCCTCCATGTGCCTGCCACCCAACAACAACAACAAAGAAAATACAAATTAACCTTTTTATAAATATTTTAACGTGACATAAAGTAAAATTAATAGCAAAATTCTCGATTCATAAATATTTTGATGTAACGTAAAAGTAAAAATAATGATGGGATTCCCATTGCATGTAGTAAATGAAGATGAGTTAAAAAATTACGACACATAAGGTAGATGCTTCTCCGGTGCATTGCAATTTCCCTGTTGAGAAAAATATCAATGGGATGGGATGGGGATGGACCTCATGGTTTATTGCGTGGTGGCAACACTTAAAAACATGGGGGCTTTTTTTCTTGCGGTGTTGCTGCCACAACTGGCCCGCCACTACACCTCTCATCACACGCAAAGGAGGATGCAACTTCCATAAATTTTCTTCTACAAACATCCTCCTCCACCGACAATTTTCCTTCTAGAAACTCTTTTTCCTTTGGACCGAAGGGAAGAAGAATCATTCATTCCCTCATATGCCTTCATATATTATATTTTTATTATATATTATTATTCGTCCGACTTGGTCCTTAACAAAATGTGATAACTATCATAGTCAGCAACCTAACACGACAATGATTTATGAATAAAAATTAATTAATTTTTTTTTAAAGGGTAAATTTTACTTAATCCACTCAAACTATCACTTCAATAACAATCTACTCTCCAAACTATCAAGTGGGACAATTTACCCCCACAAACTACCAAAACTGACAATGTATGGTATGTACCTCAAATTTTAACAAAATTACCCTTACTAAAATAAAAATAAAAATACTAAAATTTATTTATTTTTTTCAAAATTTTAAGGTTATTTGTCTTATTAAAAATTTTATAGGAGGTAGTTTTATCATTTTATTAATATTGAAGGATACATTATCATTGTTTTAATAGTTTAAAAAATAAATTGCCGTAACTAATAATTTGAGAGATAAATTATCAATAATAATAAAAAATAAAAAATAAAAACAGACGTGTCCTTTATTTCTTCAGAATACTGTGTTTTTTTCGGTGGCCAAAAAAAAAAATGTATTGATATTGTGGAACGTACATATCTCTAGTCACTATCATAAATCAAACCGAAGTCCTTGATGAATTATTTATTGTAAAAGGAGCCAGTCTGCCAGAGGGAAAAGGGCAAAAAAGGACAAAGGAATCCGAGGGGAGAGAGGAATGGGCCTGGGCTGGCCCATTTGCCGTCACTGTTCCCTCACGTTATAACAGTTTCTCGAGTAGCGTTTTTATTCGCTTCCTAAATGCCTAAAAAGTACACGTGAAGAAGAATTTATCCAATGTGGGGCTCCTACATATATGTACAAAAACACACCCAGAAAAAAAAAAAATGGACAAAAAAAAAAAAATCTACTTCTACTTTACTAGGTACCCTTTTTTTTTCTTTTTTTTTTTTGCTTTTCTTATACACCGTCTAATTACACTTGAAGAAAAGTATCTGCTTTTTTTTTTTAACTCACACACAAGTAAATGTCGTTTCACCTTTATATTTGTCGGAGACTTGTGCGTTTTAGGGGCACTTTACGCCTCTCTTCAAAACTGTATCCCAAACAAACGCAAGCCAAATTGCTTTCCCCTCTTCCTTTTTTTCACCTGCCAAAATCAAATTCAATATGTTCCATAGAGTTAGCTCAACCACACTTCCCTAACCATGTTCAACACAAATGACTATCGTGTGATAATTAATTGGTTAAAACGGTCACGTCAACGTTATCAACGTAAGGGGTCTAATCAAACAAATTAGTTAGAAAATAATAATAAAAAATGAAATAAAACCCTTTAAGCTATTGAAAAAATATTCTCTAAATTTTTTAGGTTGTCCATATCAACATTTTTCATAAATTCTAATTTAAAACAATTTCCTAACGATATAGACAGGTTTGGGAAAAGAGATAAATAAAGAATAAGAATAATATATAGATATATATATATATATCACTAAGATTCTAAAAAAACAAAAACACAGCGAAGAAAAACGCGGGTTGACTCGGACTTCCGAGTAACAAAATCCCCACTTTTCAGGGTTAAGATAAAACTAACTACACTCGCTACGACTCACATGTGGAACCGGACAGGGGCGAGTCAACACAGAACTCGGCCGAAATCCAAAAGATAAACCCGAAAAGCGAAATTATAACTAAAGCAGTGAGTAAAGATGGCACTTACCAGAAGCAAAATTCAATCCCGGAAAATGACCGAATCGGCGATACTCATCAAGGGTCTCAAGCAATCCGGGGTGAACTTCCTCGCGAACAGGTACGACTCGGAAAGATTCGATTGCCGCAGACGATAAATCACTTCGCGCGAAATCTCGGGGGGCCGATACGTGTGGGGGTGACCATTGACTGTACCGGTCCAATTGACCCTTGTTAGGGTGTAGTGGGTGCACCCATTGGGGTCCGCCATTGACAACAGCGTCGGAAAATAGTGCTCCTCCGGGAAGCAATCGTCGTCCCGGTAACACGGAAGCTTGAATTTTCGCCAGAGAGTCCTGTCCTTGATCACAGTAAGCGCGTGGCGTCGCGTGAGTACGAAAAACTGAGATCCGACCCGGAATTTCTCGAAGGGGATCTCGGGCATCATTGCGAACCTGCCCCTCGCGGTGTAGCGCCTCCAGAGAGTTCGCTCCATGGATAGGATCTCGATGAAGCTTTTGAACTTGACCCGGACGCCGAACACGGTGGACTCCGGGTCGGTGTCGGTCCGATCGAAGGACGAGGACGAGACAAGGGAGTGGTAGACATAGCGAAAGGAGTGGAGGGGGATGCAGTACTGGGAGAGAACGGCGAAGAAGGCGTTGGCAGGGTCATCGATGAGAGCAGTGGCGAGGAGGCGGCGCGTGGCAGAGATGAGCGTGGGGGAGGCACGGTAGGTGCGCTTGGCGGGGATAAACCGGCCCTCGAAAACGCCCTTGGGACGCGTGACGTTGGCGGCCGGATCCGCGTGGACGTAGACGTTGTAGAGGCCAGAGTGGCCGTGGAAGAAGCGGTGCCAAAGGGGAGCAAAATGGAGGTCCGAGTTGGTGAGGAAGAGAAAGGCAATTTTAAGCTTTGGTTTGGCGTCGGAGAGGTGGGAGAATGTAGAGGGGTTGGAGAGAGAGGCGGCGCGGTCGAACAGCGCCATATCATGTTTCTCGTCGGGGAGCGGAATAGGAATGGAAGGGTGGCGCGGAGGGAGAAATCTCGGCGCCAGAAGGAAGAGGATTGGGAGAGAGAGGAGGAGGGAGAAAGTGAGCACGAATGGGGTTGAGAACATCGAGAGCGTGAGCGGCACGCTCAGGATGCTTCTCAGGGGTGCGAGTGTGCGGGGGAAGGGAGTGCTATGGGGATTGGGGTCTGGAATTGTGAACGAACGTGGGAATGCCAGGAGGGGGAATTAGGGTTTGATCGGAAGAGAAGTAGGAGGAGGGAGAGTTTTGTATTCTCTCTGTGTAAGAATATCAGACAGACATGAGAGAAAGATAGAGAGAGAGGTGGATGGAAATTGGAATGGTGCGGAGAGTGGTTGAGACGGAAATGGGATGAGTGGGTACCGTGTAGGAGGGGTGTGATCTTGGCGTTATGTTTCACGGCGTTAGTTGGGATAGGGTAACGGAGTTGGATCTTGGAATTTTTTTTTTTTTTTTAATTGGATCTTGGATGTTAAATTCTTAGTTTATGGGCATTAATATGGTTGGTGCATTGTCAATAAGTTGATAATAATGTGACGTGGAGTGCAAGGGAATTACTAAATTAGAATTCTCTCTTGTTTATTTAAATCGAAAAATATTCAGTTAGTTATAGTGAACGAATATTTTTATTCCTTAAAAAAGTGAAAAGATAATAATACTCTTTTACTATAACTAACTGCAATACAAGAAGATAGAGATTTTGATTTTCCGGGATCATCAATTTGTCATAATATTTTTTCAAATTTTGATCTGATCTGTTTCTTATACATGCAGAAAATTAACGGGTGTGATGTATGTCTCTCAGTCGTGAGAGAATTTATTTATTTAATTCTAAGTTATGAGAATCTTATTTGGTGGATCTACCAGATTTTAGGTGTTTTAAACGATTTGTGAAGTAAAAAACAAAAAACAAAAAAGAAGTTGTATATAGCATGTGGTGTAAGGGAGTAGGGGATTAAAAAAAGGAGTGGTGAGGATTGGAATCCAATAGATGAGGAGGCATAAGAGTGTTGGTGGAGACATGCTTATTTGCTAAGGAAATAGGAAAGCCCAAAAGGGTGAGATTGAAGCCAATTATGACAATAGACAGCCCATGACAGGAGTTATGCATATTTTGGGGGTTTGCATGGGAGATGGTACATACTGATAAGCTCATTTTGCTTTCCAACCTGAAAAAAGAAGGAAAAATACAATATTCAATATGCATAAAATATTTTTCCCAACTTTATCTTATCCAAAAACAAATGGAGCCTATAATATATTTGTTGGTATAGTAGAGTACTAAAGGTAAAAGTGACAAATCGGTAGAGTCAGGCATTGTAACACCCTACTCAAACATGTGGTAAATATTTTACAAATCACCGTTTTAAGCTCGTAAAAATAATATAATTTTTTCTAGATATATAGTTGCTTTAAAATGATTGATCGGTGACCATCTAAATGCATTTGAAACTTGACATTTTTAATACAAGCATGTGGAAAGGTGTTTATTTAAAAGGGTAGGAAAAATACTAGATTCTTATTTCGTCACTTTTCTGATACTAGCCCCTAGAGAGAAAACGAGAGGTCCTCACTTGAGGTTTATGCACTTAGGACTAGGAAAGCTCTCACCTTTGAGGTATAAAGCTTAGCCTAGCCCTAAATTATGTGTATTCCTCGTGTTTAATCTGTGTTTTATGTGTTAAATTGCATGCTAGTTGTCTTTCTTTATGTAATGGTTTAAAAATGAGTCTTTTAAGTAGAGAAGCTTAAAGACTAGCTTTCCTTTCAACCTTGGAGCAATGCTAAACATACATACCTTTCAACCCCTTAGAGCATTTTCTTGGTCGTTTAAGGGAGATGTGAGTCATGTGACTATGGGAAGAAAGTTAGGACCTAAGACTAGCTTTCCCTTCAACCTTAAAGCAGTGTTAAACATACATACCTTTCGACACCTTAGAGCATTTTCTTCGTTGTTTAAGGGAGATATCTCTAGGAGTCATGGGTAAGGGATAGAATAAGTTTTGATAGTTTGAAATGGGAAAAAAACACATTCTAGGGCATAACAATCAAACGATAGGAACAATTGAACGTTCAATAATGATGGATACTGCCACATTAACACCATGGTATAGGAGAGTTGGAGAGAGAAGAGATGAGTATATATTCCCTTGCAGTAAAAATAAGCATACTTTCTTCATTCTTGATCATAAGTTCCTTAACAGAAATTATATATTTAGAGTTAAAAAAAAATATATGGAAATTTTACTAAGAACTTGAATACTGTAAATCCAATAAGATACTTGCGGAATTTTTTTCATGGGTATCATCACAAGAACAGTGGAATCTTCAAGAAGCAAAGGGAGGAAGAAATCTAAGAATGACAATAATATATGAAAGCCAACTGCTTTAAACAAGGCATGTTTGAAAATAAATACCGCATGATTACATAATTGATAACAATACACCTGAATGATTACAATATCAAACCCCTAATTATCTTATTCCCCCTCTCACAATCCAAAACCCCAATCTCCTTTACAATCCACCTCAGAGTTTCAATGACAAGAACCGAAAGCGTGGCCGTTGCAAGCCCTATCCACATGGCAACATATGTACAGCCTGAAACGGCAGCGCGCCTAAATCAAGAGTAGGCTGAGTAGGATATATCTTTCGTGTGGGATTTTGGAGGCTACAGATCAATGGCCTGCGGCTGTGGGACAGATTTTGTGGAGTTTGAGTCCCCTCTTCCATTAAGCTTTGATTTATCCTTGATGGCCTTCTGATTGCTGGGTGTCCCTTTCACAGCAGTTCTATTAGGATGCCTCACTGATTGAACCCCAACACCTCCCCCTAAACTCATACCACCAAATTGAGAGGAAAAGAAAAAACCAAATAAATGAACTGCAGAAAAAAGTGCTGGAAGAAAGAAAGCATGGCCCAATTTGGGTTGTTGGGTCCAATCGACCGACCCGTCAACCTGTAAATGGTTAACCCTGACACGGTCTAGTTAGTTCATCAAGTCAGACCTTTAAGCCTGACACGACCCATTTAAATGAGCAGGTGACACAACATGAACCGTTTGATAAACCGGTCGTGTTGTAATGAGCTAACCCGACTAGCATAACTCATTTAATAAACAGGTTGTGTTGGGTTGACCTAAAAACAACCCATTATTTGAAAACTAATTCAAATAAATGAATGACCCGTTTGACCCGCCAACCCATTAGGGTTTTATTTTATTATTGTAAAAGAAAAAAAAAATTATAATTATATGGGTCAAACGGTCATTCATTGGTTAGATGGGTTGACCTGGGATGACCCAAATCCGATTATACCAAACCATATCCTGCTCGCTAATTTCATGTTGGATTCATATTCAGTTTATCTTTTATGTACAAAATTGTCAGCCTAGCTCTAACTCCGACAAGGCTACATGTTTTTCAAAGGATGTAAGAAGCACCCAGAATTTAGAATGGCCACATGCACGTGAACGGGAAGAGATATATATATATATATAGAGAGAGAGAGAGAGGGAACTCACCACTGTTAGGTAGAGACAATCGCTTCTTTGCCTGTTTATCTGGTTGAGTGGATCTCTCTTTTGGATTGCTGTGGGATCTCAGACCAATTCCAGGCCTCGAGCTAGCTTCATCAACTGGATCATCCTTGGGTTTGGGTTTGGCAAGCAGCGTATTGGGTGCCTCTTGCATCCCTGCTGAGTTACTGGGTGAAGAACCACAGCCATCAGAATGAGAGGGCCCCATTTTCTGACTTGAAAGGTTCGACTGAAGATTTGATGCAATTGGTTTCTTGCCAGCAGATTTTAAGTGGGATTTGGTTCCATTCTTGCCCTCACTAGATCCATTTTCATTTACCATCACTCCATCTCTGAGATTGATGTCAAGAAGGCGGTTCTCCCAAGGACGGACAGCCATCCATCTTTCCAACCAGTTCCAACCCCAGCTGCTTTTATCTGGTTCAAACCCAGAAGGAGCAGCCTGCAGCCTTGATCCAGCCTGCCACTGCAGGAATAGAAATAGATCTTATATGTACGCCTGTAAGGTCAACTAATATCTCCAAAAGAAAGGATTATATAGTACACACAGTGATGCACACAAATACACCGGAGGGGGATTTCTCTGTGTATATCAAATATCCCAGTCAAGCAAGCATACCTAATATATACATCAAGGAAGAAGGTATAATCTATAACAACTCGATCAATACATATGTCCTAACCCTAATGTTTTATTCTTAGAACTCTAATTCTTTAAACTAGAAAGGCAAATTCTATCCCTGAGGAGTGCCCAAGAAGTATTGGATATGTCCTCTCTAAAATAAAATAAAATCTATTTACAAATTGGAAATCAAACTTCTAAGGTGAAATATCCAAGCAGTGCCTATTTCCAAGCACAAAAATAGTAATTGAATGCGCAGAGGTATAAGTATTGAAGGGCAGTGACACCTCAATTTGCCCTTTATTTTGCAAGGACCCTATAGCATTCAACCAAATAAGATTTATCCATGCAGCAAGAATGAAATGTTATAAAAGCCTGGAACATATACACAGATGCGACAATCAACTTTGGGGTTTATGGCTAGGGATAACAAGTGTACTCCACAGTACAATATATGGGCAAACTTAAAAACCTCAGACAAAGCTTCAAATATGGACAATGTAACTTGAAATTTTGGTTAAATTTGAACAATTAATAAAAGCTAAGGTTCATGAATATGCCACAACTTCAGGAGACACGGCATATTAAGAAAATTTTAATATTATAAGACTCTAATATCATATTCCGGATCAAAATCCTAAGTTGACACCCAAAGTCTATAGAAGACATTATAGGCCAAGTTCAGATGTCCATGCCCTGACATGTAAGTTCATCCTGGCTTTTCATTTTGATGTTCATCTTTCTCACTATGGACCATGCTTCCAATATCTAGTTCCTTTTATGAAAGTAATTAAACTTGAAGTAGAACTTGCGGCTTTGTAACCCAACAAAAGGTTATAATACATTACCTGATGAGCCAACGCATATGCCATGGCTCTCTCCCGCTTAGCTGCAGCCTCCTGCCTCTTTAACAATTTGGCTTGAATTTGTTCTACCGATCCCACACTATCACACCATCCTTCCTGCATCACAGTGAGAAGTGTCACGTAATGCTCTAGATGGGCTAAACAAAATCAGAGCTTCTATTGGAAAATAAGTTTGGAAATTAAACATATACCATGTTTCAATAACAAGTTGTCAAATGATAGTGATGTAAAACAATGAATACAATGTCGTGATATAATATCTTTCAGATCATTATGGTATATACAGTTAATTACATGTCAAAACCCTTTCCCAGTTACTGTAGCAGGGGTGTCGTATTTGAAAATGTTATGTGGAAACAATTGGGATTTCTATGCAACGAGGTCCACAACAGAGTTGACTGACATAACAAGTGGGCCCCAAAAACATCACAGATGTGTAGGGATGATGTATGCAGCAGAAAGTATCGTGTCCATAGCCTCCATCCTTGAAGCTGAATGCCTCATTGTGCCAACCTAGAAAGATCATCTACTAAAGCCAGGAGAATCTTGATAAGCCAAACCAGATGCAAAGAAGAGTATAAAGTGGGAGGGAATGAAGTGGCCACGCACAAAAAGCAGTGAATGATGCCAGCCTAAATTAGCTTCATCCACAATAAGAACCAAATCCAAAATAGCCACAGTGACATAGTTTCTGTAGACTTTCCTGCTTTGCTTCGTTTTTATGATTTTCTTGACCTTTTTTTTTTTCTTTCTAGTTAGGTTTTTCTCTTGTATACTTCCTCTATACCTGAAATGCGCCTTTTGCGCTTTTTAATGAAATTTTAATCACTTATAAAAGAAAAGATAATTTGCATCGAATTAGAATTTGCACTTAGAAGATACTACTACACTAGGATGAACTACATGTTGATAATTTTCTGGCCGTTGAAAATAGACCTCCTTTTCTGTGAACTACCATCTCTTTTATAGTATTTCTGGGGGCCGTTTTCACTTTTCAACTTCCAAAAACGCAATAAAACCCATATTTATCTTTGTAACAGATTCCATTTATCAGTTGAAGCAACTTCTATAAAGCCAAATGCCTCTCATGCATGCATGGCCATTATGAATAAGCCAAGTGCTCCATGCAAACTATGAAGTTGATATTGCACATTTTATGAACTCTCAAATACCAAGCTATAACTTATCAATCAGTCATTTGGCCTCACCCATCTAGGAAATAGGCTACCATGATTTTTCGGCCTATATGGTTTCATGGAATATATCTAGGCCCCGTTTGATTTGCGGAATAGACCCCAAGAACGGAATACCTATTCTTTTGTTTGGTAAGGGTTTATTCCTAGGAATAATTATTCACGTAGGAATAACTAATCTCTTACACAAAGGAATAGCTATTCCTCTAAAAAAATTAAAGGAATAGCTATTCCTGAAGGAATTGACAACTTTTTTCCAAAAAAACCAACTTTTTTTCAAAAGTTTCTTTTAACCCTTAAATTCTTTTTTATTAAAAAAAAATTAAAAAAAAAATAAAAACCTTGAATTGCAGGGGGTGGCCAGCCACCCAATGCAATTCAAGGTTTTTTCATTTTTTTTATTTTATTTTTAAATTTGAGTTTTTTATGGGTGGGATTTTTGGTAATTTTGGTTCAACACCAATTAGAATACACATGTTTTACCAAACTAAGGAATAGGAATAACTATTCAATTCCACTTTTGTCTACTCCTAGTAATAGCTATTCATTTTCCTAATAGAATACCTATTACGCGAACCAAACGGGGCCCTAGTTTTCATGAAGGAACCGGCATATAAAGGTCATTCTCATGCAACTTTCAAAAGAAAAGTCTACAAGGGGTATGCTCCTGAAAAGGTGCTCAACCTTTTCTTTAAACCACATGGATGCTAGGCCCCCACATGTTTAACTTAATTGCCTACAAGACGAAAATATCATTCCACCTTCTCAATGCATGAGCTTCGGTCCATCTATGCTCCATGAGTAGAGTTAGATGCTCAATTAATGGAAGTGCAGCACTTATTCTTAACCCAAGTCAAGCATGAAACTCAATCTTTACATGGCACATACATCTTTGTACTTTACATGTGCATGGCCATTAACTGATGTCTTTACATGGCTGTGTTGATGCCCTGTATTTTCTTGTCTAGGTATGAGGTTGATATTGAAGAATTTTCAGTTTGAAGACTTCGGTTAATCATTTAATCAGTCAAGAAATATATTGAGATCAAGCTTATCAGTTAATGTTGAGAGAAGTTTGTGTTTTTCCTTTTTTAGTAAGCAAATATTCAGGTCAACATTTCATAAACCCAAAAGAAGGGCACAGCTCGTAGGTCAAACAGTTTAACCCGAAGGCATAACTGAATTGTCCTGGTGAAGATATGAACTTCACAACCTCTGTTACTGAGATGTAGATTTCATTATTAATTAAAATTCAAAAGTAAGATTACATCTGAATGAAAGTATCTGAAGTTGCTTACTTCTATTTCTCGAACATGAGCCTCATTTACAAGTTGTTGCTGAAGTTTCTGTTGTTCTGTTTGACTTTCCAGTGCTAGACGAACACGCCTAGCCCGGACACGAGCCTGAACTCTCACCAAAGCTTGCATACAGCGGAGAGTTATTGCAGCTTGTTTTCTCACAGCATGGCCCCTAACAAGGGCTTGAAGTCTTACCAATCCTTTCAAAGCTCGTAAAGCTCTCCTAGCCTGATGCATATCAGAAAACATTTTCAATTTGATCACAATAGTTCGGCTGAAAATGCTTCTAAAAGATAATTAAAAAAATAAAAAATCATTTTAACAGGCTAAATGGAGGTCAATAATGTATGTTACTCCATGATAAATACAAACAGCATCAGGAAAGTAAACAAGATTTTAGAATATTAATGAAATGACTATATCAACAATTTTTTATCAATTTAAGTTTTTGGGATAGGTGGTAATTTAACATGGTATCATAGTATTAGAGCAAAGGTCCTAAGTTCAAACGTTGTCTCTGCAATTCACATTTTATTTCAATTAAATATTCTACTTCCAGACCTTGTCTATGCAATTCACCTTTTAATTTTAATGAAAATTTCCAGACAATTTTTCTTTTTCCCCCTTTCAATTAGTTTCTGGATCCACAATTCATAACAACAGATCTCCTCAATCAAACGACATGTCTCTTCTTTCTCTTTCTCCCAGGAAAAAGAAAAACCCATTAATGCACCACTTGGTAGCAGAGATCATATAACAGAAAAAAATAAAAATAAAATTTTACAACTACTGCAGCCACACCATGTTCTTCTGTTTAAAGTTTTCATTTTGCTTGATATGTCTTCTAATCTATCAAGCAGCTGATGATTGCATAACAAATAACCAAACCATATTTATATCTTCATTTATTCTGCCTCAAGTCATTACAGCAGTCCTACATTCCAAATATTGTCCGACATAAAATAGAGTGATATCAATAAGGAAATGCATTCAGCTGCTTGGTCAAAACAAGTTGAAGCTCTAGGTAGGGAATTAGTTGTCAAATTACAAAACCAGTTACTATACATATATTTCTTTTCTCTATTTCAAATAGAAAATAACGAAGCCATATTAATCTTGAAGGGGCAGTGCCTTATGACAGTTACCCTATTATTGTTGCTTTTTCCACAAAAGTAGACCTCTGTGTATAAAATTGAAAAAATCATGCAAATAAGTCAAGGTTCCTATTTCTCCCAGACTTGTGTATCTCTATATTTTCATCCAACTCTGTAATATGTATATATAAAGAACAAGTATTAAATACTACCTCATCAATTCAACTTAGTAAGACAAGATTTATAAAATGGCAGGGGACCCCGTAATTTAAGACAACTACACAAATGAAGTTCAACAAGACAATTGCAACAGAAGGGTGCTTAGAAACAGGATCCTGGATCTAGAGTATATATGTATGGCAATACCAGAAATCCACGAAAAGCAGTTTGGATACGCGTTGCAGCCCATTCTTCTCTCACAATTTGCTGATTATAAGCTGCATCCGGTGCTTGAAGTGAATTGGAATTGGAGCCAGCAGTGTCAAGGTTTGATTGAATACTGGAATCTCCAACTGGTGGGGCAGTATCGTGATCGAATTCATATTGAATTTTATCATCTATCTCAACAGAATGTTTTCTCCGGTGCCTAGACTTGCTAGCAGCTGTTCTCTGTCATGGGTAAAGAACAAAAAATTAACATGTCAATAAGATTAACTATGAACCATTTTACTTCACTCTGTATGTTTTGTAGGTTTCCTAGTTGTTTATGCACCATTGAAATCACATGATATCAGAAAATAAACCATTTTAGAATACAACAGCAAAATTCCAACAATTTTTCTATACTAGCAAGCATGATATAGGCTAGCTCTGCAGACAAGGCCCTATTCTGCAATGACTGGCAAGTTATTTTTAAAACCTTTTTTTTTTTTTTTTTTTCATTTGATTGGTAAGTCACACATGCAACCGGTGGTCTTAAACCCACGACCTCACTTTTTACCTCATTCTTATGAAGGGAAGAGGTGCTATTGAGCTACAGCTCATTGACAAATCATTGCCATTTATTTCATATATGCCATAAAAATGTCAAGGATATGCCCCTAACCACAAGATTTGGTGCTGACCAAGTAATACCAAATAAAATAAAGCTAAAAAATGTCAAATACTTCAAGGTAACCACAGAATAGAAGATTTGCAGCAAAACACTTAAAATGAAATAATCATTAAACGGATGGATTTATATAATCCATGTAGGTAAAAGAAACCTGAAAAAAAAAAAAAAAAAAAAATAGAACACCACTACATGTTTCTCTGACTGCTCTGGTTTGTTAACTTCACATTTGATCTAACATAAATACTATAGGAATAAGTTTTTTTTTGATAAATAATCGAAATATCATTAAAAGTGTAAGGCGCTCCCAAATATATAGGAAGTATACAAGAGAAGCCACCAAGAAAGTATGGTCAAAAAGAGCAAGAAAATCATGAAAACTATCACGAAGGAAGAAACATAAGCAGATGTCCACAAATACGAAGTGTTGAAGAAAAAAGATTTCAACTTCTCCAAGGTCCTCTTGTAGTTCTCAAAACACCTATCATTCTTTTCCCGCCAAAGACACCATAAAAGGCACAAAAGCACCATCTTCCAAACAACAACACTCCGAGTACTACTAGCAATCCACCAACAAGCAAACAAATTGACTACTCATCTAGGCATAACCCAATACAACCCAAAACATTTGAAGAAAAAATTCCAAATGACACAAGTAACCTCACGATGAAGAAGAAGATGGTCCACTGACTCCCCATTTTTTTTTACACATAAAACCACATAGGAATAAGTAATTAGAAAGGATTGCTTAAAATGGACTATAAAAGTCCTTTCCACAAAATTTCCAGGCTTTATGTTTGTAGATATTCGAACGACTGTTTTCTGCTCCAGCACTTAATAATTCTGAGTCATGTAGTTAACTAACAAGACATGAGCTAAATTTCCAAAAACAAATAAAATAAGCGCCAAGGAATTCATCTCATATTTATGGACAAGATAAAACCACTCTAGCAAATTTTATAAGGGAAAGAAGATAGAGAAAAATTGGGGTCAGGTCAGGAGCACTAATTAGCACAGAATTTGCTGCCAAACATATGATAAAATATTTTATCTTAAGCAAGCAAGATATAAGAGTAACTAGTAACAACAAATGCAACTTCAACAACAGGCCCACAAGTACAGAATTTTCAACCAGAACTAAACGTTGAGAATATGGAAAATTGAATAATGAACGGTTTTAAAAAATACCCACATTTTCATCCTTCTCTGAAGACTCTGACTTTTCTGATTTCTTCAAACCAACCAATGCTTTAATCCATTTTCCGGCGACACCCATGGCCTCGGTTACTTTAGCTCAACCAAATACGGACCTGCAAGAGCAAATTATTAGCCGCCAGTACATAGCTTACTTACAGCAAATTTAAAAAATAAAAAAATAAAAAAACAGAGAAAAAATGTTTCGCAAGAGGACAGACAATTTAACTTCTTAATAGCATCACACTCATTTGATGAAACATGCCACTGAGAAGATTATCCCTTGCCATAAATACTATCAAATATATATAATGTGAGATACAGCTAAAGTTTATCCATATGAGGTATGAAGCCATAGTGTTTTTATTTAAGGCATTTGAGCTTTATACTTGGTAATTAAACCCAATAGCCTGAGTCTCTCACGCCTGGTCGTGATTTCAAAAATTAAGAATTAAACAGCACAGAAATTGGGATCATAAAAATCAAACAGTATCACGTGCATTGCATCAGTATGACAACCCATATAAAGTACAATCTATATTTTGAACAGCATCATGACAAAAGAAGGGTCAACTTAGTATGAACACAGCAGGTTCAACATCACCATCTTCTGAACAACAGAAGCAACATTCCCAAGAAAATAACTTCTTGCAATTTAAGCAGCATGCCCCATCTTGGATATAGTTGAGCTTTCTCAATTGGAGTGGCTTCAGTAGATCATATGCGTTGAAGCAATTAACTAGCTCAATGATGAGGAACCATCCCTTCATATGTCAATTTTCAGTAAATGTTCCAAATAAAAAAATGATTATTTATGTTAATATGAAAGTAGCTTGGTTAGATGGACACTAATTAAAATATAGTCTAAATGTTTGCCTAGGTAACTGCCTTTCGTCAAGTTGGCATCGCCTGGATAATTAATGAAGTCACAAGCAACCGTGAGAAAGCTCAGAGTTTGCAATTTGGCCTTGAGGGGCCTAAGAATATCACGTTCAGTGTGCCCTGGCAACCAGCCAAGTGTGCTGGAACAGGAAATGGAAAACAACCTTCTTGAAACTTTGATGCACTTGAGTGAGTCTTGATGATATCAACTTGCAATTTAAGTGCCTAGCATGAACATGTGAAACAACTCTAAGCTGCAAAGGCGACGAATACTTTCCTTGCAGGGCTGATGAGAACTACTTAGAGCACTAGCAACAGCTTCCCTATACCTCATTCCCTTCCCTAAATTTAGGGAAAATTTCATAAAAACCACAAAAACACACCCACATCAGCTTCCCTAAGTTTAACCAGCACCCTTGGGTAGCTACAGTGTTTCCCAATGCATTGGGAAACACTGTAGCTACCCAATGCTTTATTATATTGTAAAAAATGTTCTCTCTCCTCTCTCCTTCACATGTCCCCATGTCTACATTTATTTTTCCTACATATGAAAGAGAAAAAAATAATAAAATAAGAGTAAAGAAAGAGTATTTAATTGATATAAGAAAATATAAGGAAATATATTGTGATGTGTTTTTTTTATAAGGAAGCAAAAAGTAATTTTGTTCCCTACATTTAAGGAAAATGGTTGGGAAGCTGCTGCTAGTGCTCTTAGACATTTCTAGGACTAGGTTTGGATTGGAGTGATTCCTGAATGATTAGGGACTGAATTCTGCATTGGCAAAAATTAAAATGATGTAAGGCCATATGCTTGTGAAAGTTGACAAACATACATAGAATGTGAGTACACCTAGAACGAATCTCCATGTATCAAAACTCATCATAAGTTATCTCCATGTCACACTAAGCATAGATTTTGCACAACAGAGTGCTCACTGTAGAGATTGAATTATTCACATATGAGTGGTTAAAATAATTGACCCGCATAGTGGAAGAGCAGAAAAAAGTGCGAAATTGAGATACCTGATGGGCTCAAATCCAAAAGTTTAAACCACACCCAATCAAAGTGGGATTATTCTTAACAGACCCTCTTACTTGCTCACCTATTAGAAAGTCTTGGGCATAGGCATGTTATGTAACATACACCTTTCCACTTCTCAATGTCAAAATTTTCGCCCACATTGTACTTCTGTACATCATCTTCATTCTTGTTTGCGTTTCCATGGCCAATTATAAACTTATCCTTGTTTATATTAAACACCGCCTCAAACAAAAGCTAAACATCTCTTGATTTTTAGTGGTTTAGATTTCCCTAACTCGTACCAGTCCCCAAAAAATTGTGGCTTTAGTCAAGATTCAAAAACATTGGTTTAGACAGCATCTCGGACACAAAAGAAAATGAGATTGGGTAACTGGAAAAAGAAATGAACATGGAAAACGACAGCCCAACCCACACCAAATTAAAGAATCTTATAATCGACAATGCGCTCGCATAAAACCTTAGACTTTGCAAAACTGAAAAGACACGGAATTCGTCATTTTCATGTCACCAACCTCCCGATGTTAACCTCCAAATCAAAGCCCTTCGCACCTCCACTTCAACAAATTCGGATGTGTCATAAGCACCAACCCCTCCAAGTTCCAAATGACCCCCTCATATCTTAACCCCTGGAAAAAGACTTAAAAATAAAAATAAAAAAACACCTAAAATACACATACTTTAAAACAAACCAGAATTCTTGAGCAACACAAATTACGTTGCATTAACTTGAATCAATTCTTAACACGATGCAGATCTTGTAAGCAGCACATTGTGAAAGAGGAAAGTAAAGCTCGAAAGTACCAAATTACGAGGATTTTGAATTTGAGGAGTTAAACAAAAGCCAAAATGCAGCAGAGATAGGATAAGATCACCAGAGAAAGAAGCCAATTGGCCAATAATATGCAATAACGGAGATCCGCAGATCACAAGCTCCATTAAGAAGCTCAATTTACACTAATTTGGTGTAAATTTACACTAAAGTGAAGCTCAATTTACACTTAAGTTTCTTAAGAAATTGACGTGAATGAGAAACGTGGGAAGTATACCTTTTAGGCTGTTGATCTAGCAATGAAGCAGTGAAACTAGGTCAAACCCCCGCCCCCTCCATATCTTTCAATCTTTTCATCGCCCAGATTTCGATTTTCGAAGTTCCATTCTCTCTCTCTCTCTCTCTCTCTGTCTCTGTGGAGCTCCAATTGAGGTGGCTTCTGACAATTTAAGATAAAAGCCGGCACACACATACACAGAGAGAGAGAGAGAGAGGGAGTGAGTGAGGGACCGGTGTAGGCTAAAGTACGCCGGGGGGGAAGTTGGGACAGTGAGAGAACGACGTCGTATGGGGAGGATGGGGCTGAGGTCGTTGTCAGACAAGGGGACAAAGTGAGTCAATCACGGGACGCGTCACCCCCACTGAATCAATTGTGTGGCGACACGTAAGCATTGACTGCGTCAGGTTTGGAGAAAGAACAAAAGCAATAATATCCTGAAACAGTTGGAGGGAATATGAACTTAAAATTCTGGGTCTCCTTTTTCTCTTTGATTAACCTGTTTGATCCCATCAAAGCACTAATAAGAACAGTTGTTTGAATAATTTGATCCAAACTTTTGTAGCTCAATTGGCCACAGGTAAGTGAAAGGCATTTGTTATTTGTTAATTAAGTGAACGGAATTCAAATGTAGAAACTAAATTATTTTTTTGACATACCTTAGGTTTTTTTGAGTTTACTTTAATACTACATGGAGTTAATTGTAAATCAGAAAAACCACATTGATCAATTTTGTATTTTTTCCTAAAGTTTACGTAACGAAGTTTTTCATAGAATTTAGCGTATAAAGATTGATTTTTTTTTATTAGGAAACCACGCCACATAGGCTTTGAGGGAATGAAAGTGATGAATAGAATTACTCTAAATGTAGGGTGACAATTCGTGTTTGTTTCCCGTTTGAGTTTATATTGATACATGGATATAAAATTATATATGACAATTTGATCTAAACTCATTTAATTAAACGGATCAGACTATTTAATTACAACCCACAAATTTTATGTTAAGTTCGTACAAATACAAAATATAAGATTATGATAGCTTTAGGACCGAAAGCTTCAACACTAATGGTTTTGAAATTAACTAAAATTGCCTAAATAAGCTTAACATTAATTCTCATGAATTGCTCTTCTCTTCTAAGCATATATTTGACTCTAATAATAAAAAAAAAAATAGCACGTCTCCATCCATGTAAACCCAACTGGGCAAGCCTGTCGCCAATGGGGCATTTATATATATATTCACAAGGTCTTAAGGCTTGAGCATGGCTTGCCCATGTTTGTAACCGTGGTCTGCTAGTAGCTTGGGAACAATCATCACAATATTCCATATAATATCATAATTCCGGCTTCAAGAAGGCTTACAAAAATGGTGGCTTCAACATGGCCTGCCCATATATAAATTAGTCGTGTTCTGCTTGGGGAAAACGATTTCATTTTACATAACCGGACGAAAACTAGGTAGAAAAATGGATATGGTAAGATTTTTGAGGAATTCTAGTCCTCCTATATATGGTAGGATTTTTAAGAAATCTTGACTTTTTATGAGCAATTAAAGGTGTTCTCGACTCTTACAAAGATTTAAATAATTTACTTGATTAATTCCTATTCTATAGCAATATAGTACTTAAATAACAAAATATAATAAAAGAGTTCTACTACAAACAAACTTCAACGTGGACTATAACTCAACACAATTAAATACTTATTAACACTTAATGAGGTGAACAATTGATGAACCCTACCCACTTTGGCTCTCAAACTTAACTTTGCTTCTCTTCTTTTCTTTTCTTCTTTTTTGTGATCTTTTCTTTTCTTTTTTCACTTTCTTTTTTTCTTTTTCTTTTTCTTTTTTGTACTATTTAAAAGAGAATAAAGAAGATAATAAGCAATATGTTAGAATGTGTATAGAAAATGCATAAACTAAAATAGAGAATTGCACATTCTATTATGTATTTTACATACATTGCTGAAGATAGTCTAACATGAACATATTATGGGAGAGGACAAGTAGATGATGTCCCAAAAATGAGATCTGGGGATACCTTAGGCTGGCAGCTTTTGCAAGCTAACTGTCCTAAACTCAGCTAATTTTCAAAATTGTCCAACATGGCATTTTAAAATAATGGAAATTCAAATTATCAAGATTTTAGAAAGCACTCCCTTGAGCTATTTTACATAAATGTAAGCAAAATAGGTATCTTGAGGTGAGGAATATCTTCTGAAGAAGTATTTCCCCCTCATATTCCACTGAAGATATTACCTCTCCAACCATTACTGTAAACTTTATGAATGTAACAGCCAAAACAGTTTCATACTGTAAAATTGCCCTGTCTAAGCTTAATGCAAAATTCTAGATTTGAAAGGGGCAAGGAAAAGAAAACCTCTTACAATAGGGCTAAAATACAATAAACTCAAGGAGAATACATGTACAGCTTCAAAAAATGTTACAAATTCCATATGCAGCAATTGATTATGAACCTTCAGAAGTAGTTACCATCGATGTCAGGTCCAATTCTTCATCCGAGTCTATCACATCTTCATAATTATAGTAGGCATTCACCTGCATTAGATTTATCATATACACTAAGGAGCGTTTAGAAAATGCTGAACATATCATATAATACATGAATAAACAGTAGATAAGAATAAGTGACATTATAGAATAATAATCCACTTTTTATATTTATTCTTTTATTTTTTTAGTCTCATTTATTTTTATACTCTTTTATTTTGATTCATAATTCATCCATATTAGCTTACAAGATTTATAAATTTAACACTTTTTTATTTCACTTAAATAAGCTAATCCTGAAGAGAATAAATTCTATAAGGTCTTGGCATAAACTAAGCCCTTTGTGCCCTCCATTAAGAGATTGACACATCAGCCTATCACAAGAAAATCAAATGTTTGCAAAACACTGGATTACTGCCAAATCTATGTTCTATTATCTCCCACCTCTGTTCAGTCAACGTGAGAGAAGAAAAAACACCACCACCGACTAGGCCAAGCACCCCCCAGGACCACCACTGCCCAGGTCGAACACCGCCGCAGGTTCCGCCGTTGCTCCTTCACCTAGGCTGAACCCCACAGCTACCACCATCGTGTTCGCACAGGAAGATTAAGAAAATCCCTTTTTCCCCATTCTCAGATCTCCCGATGTGTGTGTGTGTGTGAGAGAGAGAGAGAGGGAGAGAGGAGGAGGAGGAAGCAATACCTGAGTCGTTTCTCATAGATGCTAGAAGATCATCAATTGATGAGCGAGTGGGGCATGCCTTGAACGGCTTGGCATCACCCCTGCCATGGAGTATTTGTGATGTGTTCCAAGCTGTTGCTTGGATGGGTATATATATGGGCCCGGAGGTGTAGGAAGGAGTGGAGAACTGTGTTGCTATTTGAAGGGTTGAAGATGAAGAGATCTGGGATTTAGAGTTTCTTTAGAGAAGAATGCAAATAGGGGAAGGGGATTTTCTCAAAGCAGCTCTCCACGTGGGTGGTGGCGTTCGACGTGAGCGGCGGCAGTCCTAGGGCAGAATCTAGCCTAAGCGGCAATAGTTCTGGCCAGCAGCTGGTCTGGGCGCTGATTTCTCTCACGTTGCCTGAGGAGAGTAGAATTGGCAGTGATCCAGTGTTTTGCTCACATTTGATTTTATTGTTTGAGGCTGATGTGTCATCCTTTCATTGGAGGGCACAAAAGGCTTAATTTGTGCCAAGACCTTATAAAAGTTATTCTCAATCCTGATACAAAGGAATAACTATTCCCACTTCTCATATAAGAAATCCTCATTCATTCAACAAATCACAGGAATAGCTATTCTTGGCCGATTTACCATACCAAATGATTGAATCGCTATTATGCAGGAATAGCTATTTTATTCAAGTTCCTGTTTTGCATAATAAAACAAAGGAAATGCTATATTTAACCCCTCTAACTATCACCCTATTTGCAATGTCCCCTCAATGTTTTGACTATTACAATGTCCCTCCAATCCCATTGGGTTGCAATGTCCCCCTTCAGCACTCAAAATGATAAAAATATTATTTTTAGCTTTTTTCAGAATTTTTTGTATTTTTCTAAAATTTTGCTTCTTTTTTTTCGAATTTTTTTATCTTATGCTGATTATTTTTGTTATTTTATGTCATAGAAAGATGCATTACAATTCTAATGTAGATTGGGGGGACATTGCAAAAATTGAAACATTGAAGACATTGCAAATAGGGTGGTAGATAGAAGGGGATAAATGTAGTTTTTCCTCAAACAAATAAATATGTCATACACTAACATATTTGCAATGTTTAGGACAATTTTGCTAAACCCAAAAATTATCTTTGTTTTAGCCAATCTATAAATGAGTAATACCCAATACCTGTGGTCTTGGAGCAATCCCTTCAAAGCTATGAAATTTTGGATTATCAAAATTAGGGGGTTCCAGAACAATGTACGCCCCCTTATTTTTATACCTTTCTTCTGTTGCCTGCATTGGAATACAAGACAATCATTGAAACAGATTAACGATGATGTTCAAAACAAAATGAAAAGACTTAATCAATAATTGATGCCAGTTAATTTACAAAATATGAAAACATTCTGTAACAATGCCATAAATCCATGCTTCGTTATTAGAATTCAAAGCAACCCAAATGTAAAACTGGCATGAATTGGAATTGGCACTAACTTTGAAATAAAAGCAACAACTCTAGGAGTAAATTAAAGAATTTTTTTTTTTATAAGTACTCTAGGAGTAAATTAAAGAAAATTAACCAATCCTAACTGATCTAACAGGCATAAGACCCAATTGTTCTTACCTTTCTTTTACCAAATAAAATAAATAAATTGAAAAATTATGTCACGAACCCATATGCTTTAGCGTTTTTTGATATTAAGACCCTAGTTTTCAATTTGATGATATCAAGACCTGTGTTTTGATAATTTGCAAATCGAGACCTCCATTAGTATTTTTTTTTTTTTGTTCAAATAGATAGCAACGGCTGGGAACATCCCAGCCACGGCCGTGGCTGGTTACAGCACCCAACCATGGTTGTGGCTGGGCACTAAACCACACAGCCGTAGCATGGCTAGGTGCTATTACCCTGCCATGGCCGTAGCTAGGATGAGCTCAGCCGTGGCTAGGATGTGCCCAGTCATGGCTAGGCAGGGTAACAATATCCAACCCCGGTCACCTTTTTCTTTTTTTTTTTCCTTTTTAAAAATATTATTAAAAAAATGAAATGAGGGGCATAATTGTATTTTCATATTGTTTCTGTTATCTATTTGACGGAAAATACTAACGGAGGTCTTGATTTACAAATATTCCAGATTTCATCAAACTGGAAGCTGTGGTCTCGATGCCAAAAGGCTCGAAAGCACGACGGAGTCGTGATATAACTTCCCAAAAATTTAATCAATCTTTCACTTATCCATTAATGAGATGGTAAACACTGGGCAGTACCAGAATCATTCTTTTGCCATTTTGTGTGATGTCTAGATGTACATATTAAATGCTAAGAGTGGGATATTTCCTGTCTGGCAAAGAGTTTGAGAATGGTTTCTATAGCTTATGCCAACAGTTGTGAACCTATTATTAGACAAAGAAGTCCCAATTACAATGATCCACTAACAATCACAACACAAATTACTGCTGCATACTTGTTCTGCCATTGCCTATTTAGGGAAGGAATTGCTTATAGCTATCCAAAAGAATAAAAATTCAACACACATTCAGAGTTTAATCTTTTAAGAGGGAATAATAAGAATAAAAAATTAACTCAGGTCAAAATGATCCAGATCAATGATGTCTAAATCAAAATGAATATATGTGTGTGCTTGTGTATAGGAGTTCATCAAAATGAGACCACAGACAGAACTTAAGAATGTTTAGAGCTCTGAATTTTCATTAGATTGAGCCAATCAATGAAACTTTGAAGGTACATTTCATCATTTATGCAATAGCTGGAACAAGCTTGACTGTTCACCAAAAGTAATTATTATTATAATTTCTAAATAAACATGAAATCATACTATAAAGTAGTTTCCAATGCATTAAGAAAGGACTCATCCTAACTGCTGTATCATTCAAATGTTTCATTATGAACGAGATGTTCAAGGATGCCATAACATGTAACTGGTCAAATGACAAGTCTAGGAAGGAGAATATCAAGATATAACAAAAAAACTGCCATTTGTTTTCCAGGTTCCTTTATAATCTATGTTGACACAGATAGACAACATACACCATATATATGTTCACAATGATTAATGTCTATCTTCAGTTACGTTTATGATCCTACCAAAAAATGGATATGATTGAGGAACATGAAGATAATGTTTTATTCTCTACGGGTGTTTACAAATTGTAACCCCCTCGAAACATTTTGATGATTACGCAGGCAAGATTCCTACATGAAAACAACAGTAATTGTACAACATATAAAATGTGTTAAGCAAATGAACATAAAAGGTTCGCTCTGCCTTCATGAGAAGTTAAAAGATATTAACCATATTCAAGTAAAAGCATACAAGAATTTTATATTCCTATATGCATGAATTGGCAACAACAAATCCAAGATTAGAAGATCCTATAGAGACCTGAAATTGTGGGTAGTCTGGAGCACTAAACAGAGTAATCAGCTTTCCAGACTCCACAACATGATCTATGGTGTACCCTTCCTCCATTCCTCCAAAACCAGGCCTCTTTTCCCTTGCATCAGGGCCTTCATGCGATCTGATGATTAACTGGGACAAAAACAAAAAATCATGACCCAAATATCAGTTTTACAATTTAAATGCCTGCAAGTTTGAGTAAAAGATTACTGACACAAGCAAATAAATCAACATACAAACATAAACACGTACAAAGAAATTAAACAAATGGTTTTACTTATAAAGTTACAATTACCAGCTATTATATGTGCCCCACTTTCAAAACACAAGTTTGTTTATACACGAACAACATTTTGCATTTATAACCTTCAAATAGCATAACCACAGAAAACCATTAAAAGGAATTGCCAATCAATTTCCGACCAAACGGCATCTCCTCCCCCAAAAGAATAAAGGGCAGAACGTGAGGTCACAAGTTCTATCTCACATGGTTGAGAGTTTATTTACCTATCAAAAGAAAACTATTAAGCCAACAACAAGGGAAAGTATAAGCTGAGTATTACTGATGCTAACTACTTCAATACATGTATACAGAGGAACAATACTAATGATAATAAGATATTGCGAATTACCATTAAGCAATTATAAATGGGTCAAAATACACCATGCTCAGGACAAAAGATATTACAAGATAGCCATATCAGCTCTATGATTAATAAGAGATTTTTTATATCACCTTTAGATTGAAATTTTTCAGGAATTCTTCTGTGCAATCAGGACCCCACAATAGACCAATGCCTCGCTCCTTATTCGGAGAAAGACCGGGAGTCATTGATGGATCAGACCATAGCACATCACCAGGAATCAGATTCAAACCTTCCCAGGGAGGATCAAGAACTGACCTTCGAGCCCTAGACAATTCGTCCAACGAACCAAGAGTAAAAGACTTGGGATCGGAGTTGAAACTAATCCTTCTATTCTTCTTCCCTTTTGATCTCTTTGATGGGGTCACAGGAATGCTGCGGAAAAGCCCTCCGTGAGCAGTATATACACGTCCAGCTATAATAGAGGCCAAGGGAAGCCCTTCGAAGCACCCCAAACATTTCCGATAGACATGCTTACCTTTATCTCCATACTTTGTCAGCACCTCTTTCTCAAAGCCATAAACAGAGGTGCAATACTTGGACTCATGATTTCCGCGTAGAAGAAATACTCTATGTGGCATAAAGATCTACCAAAGAATACAATTCAATTAAATACTAGAAATATACACTTCCAACCAAAAACAGTAAATTTTATACATTATTTAAAAAAAAAAAAATAGTATGCGATTCTTTGAGAAACGATTCAAACGAACATAAAGAAGACATGCAAGTTAGAAATTTAGCAAACAAAAAAGAAATTGCCAGAAAGCCCTACTACATAATACCTTGTAAGAATGCAAGGATGTTGAATAGTTTGGAACAGGATTTTAACCAAGTTAATTGCCTTATCAAATACGACGCTGATCATACCACTACTAAGTCATCAAATTTAGTGTAATTCACTTAAATTTATTTATTTCTTATTTTTATTTTTTAAAAAAGGAAAACCACGTACATGTATTTGTTCTACAAACCAATCCATGAGCACAAAGAATAATTCTAGCATTCAGCAAGAGCAACCTAAAGGAAATCATAAAAACGAAGAAACACGAAGCAGAAAACTTCAAAAATCGTCTGAAAATAATTCTAGCATTCAGCAAAAGCTACCCAAATGTCAAAAATTTGCATATTTTCCGATTTACATATATAGATATATAGATATACCTTCCAGGCCAACAAGAGAAGAAAGGTCTCGAGTCCCCAAGCGCCTCGGTCGACATAATCGCCGTTGAAGACGAAGAAGCGATTTTCGGAGGGAAAGCCAGCGTCCTGAAGAAGAAAGAGGAGATCATGATACTGGCCGTGAACGTCCCCGACGACCACTACCTCAGCAGCTGCGCTCGAGTCTTCGTCGGGCTCGATTGTGAGGCAGTTGGGCTCCTTGTGGAGGATCTTTGACGCGGTCAGAACCAGACCGTCGAATGCCTGGACCGGAAGGACCGAGGGGAAATCGGACGGCGGGAGATTCTTGGAAGACCAGTCGAAGGCGGACATCAGATGGTGGATCCAGTCCAGATCCACCTTGCCGTCGGGCGGCCATGTCAGAGGTATTTGTATCGGATTTGACGGTGACGATGACGTCGACGGTAATTCTCTGCTAGCAGGAGAAGCTGCTGCTGAGTCTGAATGTGCTGACATTTATTTTTATTTTTATTTTTTTCTTTATATTGCTCTGAATTTTTAGCTATTTATACTAAACCCTAACATGCTTTATTGCTTTCAGTATAAATTATAAAAAAAACAAATTTTGAAAAATATTAAATTTATTTCCGGACTTTAGCTTCGCGTGTGCAGTTGATGACGTGTCCAGTGGGTTGGATTACAGTGAGTGGGATCCAAAAGAGCAATTTCATACTACCACCACCGTACCACCGGAGCTATCTCTGCGCATTAAGATCAACCGAAATTTTTAGGAAATTTTAATTTTTGAAATTTTAAATTTAGACCGTTTAGTTTTTGTTCAATGGTCATTAGTCTAATACGGTGGAACACTTGGCACAATAATAAATATGGGATGAAAAATAGATGACATAAATCTGAAATTCTAGAAACTAAAATTTTCTTAAGATATTCGGTAGATTCAAATCCCGTCTGTGCACCTTTGGTCTGATTAAATCTGGAGGAGTTGAAAGAAAATGGTGAAAATAGGAGTGGGGAGATCTATTTGGCAAACATTTCGAGATCGAATCATTAAAAACTCTTTATATAGTGTTAATCAATTATCTAAACCGATTTTTAGGTTTACTTCCCATCATTAACATACTTTTCAAAACAAATTATTTTTTTAATAAAATAGGTTTTACAAAACACCTTTTTAAAAAATAATTAAATATTGTACATTTTTTTTAGGGGTAAAAATTATCTATGTATAAATTTATTTAGGAGAAAGTTAACGTACCTCCTTAAACTATTACCTAATTGGTAATGCTTTTGCCAAACTTTTAATTGTGACAATATCCTTCTAAAACTACTAAAAATTGTCAATACTCTCCCCAATAACAAAACTACCTTTAAAAAAAAAAAAAAAAATCCTTTGTATAAGAAAAAAAATTAAAAAATTTTGATTTTTTTTGTTATAAAAAATATAATTTTTTTTTATAAATTTTTAAAATAAAAAATTATGTTTTAAAAAAATTAACAATTTTCGTCTAAGAAAATAAAAATTTTCGTTTTCTAAAACAAATTTTTTTAAAAAAAATGTTTCTTTTAAATAAAAATTTCCGTTTAAAAAAAAATTGTTTTAAACAAAAAAAATTAAACCCAACACAAAATTAGAAGGTTAAAGTTTGACATAAATGGTTTCGGGTCATAAATTAGTTGACTCGCTTGACCCATTTATGAAATTATATATGTGTGTATAATAAAAAGGGGTCAAGCATGTTGACCCATTTGTTAACCGTTTATTAAATGGGTCAAGCGAGTTGAGTTGGGTCACTCACAGGCTGAACAGTTTGATCTATTTGGCTAAACAAGTCGGATTATTCTTATTGGGTTGGTGGATCAAGCGGATCGACCCGAACCCGACCAGCTAACCCATTTTGCCAACCCCAAGTCACAAGCTTAGGGCCACCAAGAAGTCCCCAAAGCTAGGCCCACCAACAAGAATGCGCATTTGGTTAAATCCAGCTTAAGGCACATGCTACTAAAGGAAACCCATATAAGGCAATAATATATATATATATATATATATTTTAACATGTCCACACAAAAGAGGGAGGGAGGATTCGAACTATTGACCTCCACTTCATAAAGTGTGGTCTCCAACCGATTGAACTATCTCTTAAGGATAATAATATATGTGTTAATGATGTGATTAGTCTATATTTTTAAGTGAGGAAGGACTATCGATCAAGAAAATTGTCGAAGGAAAAATAGTGAAGCAAGGAGCTCTTAAGCCCCATAAGGAATGTGAACGTTAAAGGAATCTCCAACACGATCAAAGGCCCAATCAGCCAAATAAATAATTGATTGACGATACTTGTCTTACCTAGGCATCCAAACAAACAAATACCACATCTATATAAGCTTGTAGGAAGAACAACACAAGTATGCCCTAATCTCTATTTATATATTCTCTTAAATCACCTTAAGACCATCATTTCATTAACTTAAGCATCAAAAGTAGCAGTGGCGAATCCAGGATGTTCATTAAGGGTGGGCATTTTTTTAATGAATAAAATTATAAAATAAATTTAAAATATTAAAAAAAATAATTATATATATATATTTATGCCTTTGCGAGTTGCACGCTGTATTTTTTTTTCCTTCTCTTGCATGCATGTTAGCGATATAAATATTAAAACAATTAATAAGAATGAAATCCTCTACTTTAAAAAGTTAACCAAAACAGAGCTTCTTCATAAAACTTTCATGGTATTAGAGCCTATTGGCTAACGCCTTTGCCTTTGTTCCTAGACTTGGTTTCTCTTCCCTTGGTGGCAACACCACTAGTGTGGGCTTAGCCCACAGCCCACACTGACAATGCTCTGAGAAGGCTGTACAAGAGTTGTTCTCACTCTTTTAGACCTTTTATCAAACACCTCACCTTCACTTCTGTTTCTCCACTATTTTACACCCAACACCTCAAATAGAGGTTCCCCCAAACATCTCCAAAATCACCCTCCTCTTCTCAAAAAAAAAAAAAAAAAAAAAAATTAGAGTTGAGGGTAGGCCTACCCTCAACTCCTTGGATCCACCCTTGAGAGGTAGTGCTATCGCTACCAACGATACACCACTCTAATCTTTGATTGTATATTCTCGTATCAAGGGCTAGGCATGCATAACCATTGTATTAACAATTATATTTATATGATGAATTCTAAATAGAATAATTTGATCTTTTGGAAGTTATGGTGAAAATCCTATGGAGGACAAAGAAAAAGAAGTTAAAGAACTCTTGTTAGAAAATAACATACATTTGTTTATGACTCCTTTTTTATAAAGTGCAATACAACTCTTGTATTGCACTTTATAACATGTATTGCACTTCAATGTAATAACATCCATTGAAGTTATTACATTTCATGGGAATAACCATTTGGGGATGACCACACTTGTTATGGTATGATCATCCATATATCATCATCTCCAACTTTCTTTTTTTTTTAATGAGAACGAAACATCATCTCCCACTTGATCACACTATAACATCGGGTAATAAACTTAGTTGGGCATGATTACTTTGATACCTATGATTTTTCCACATACCAACTCTCATATGTGGAAACAACAAATTAGCGTCAAATTATGACATGGCTTAATGTATATACGTTTTGTTATCCTATTTGACCGCACATTTTACCATATACTTTCTCACCGACAATATATTAGGGTGACTTCATTTCGCTATATTCCAAACAAATGATATCAATTTTCTGTGGTTGGGAACATAGTCCACACCCAAGTAACATTGGAGAGAAATCATGGAGACTTCTTTCCCATGGAGAGAAATCATGGAGACTTCTTTCCCATTATGTGTTAATGAAGCCACCACATGTTCTCATGATAGATGAAGACGGTTTAGTATTGTGGTCACCTGCATTTTGTCTAATACAGGGTGACCAACACTTGTAAGTTCCTTTGCAATGAGTTCCATTTGATTTATAAAGTCACCTATATAGTCGTCCTCACTCATACGTGCATTGTTATATTTGTCCAATAGCAATTGTATGCGTGTGTGTCAGACCTAGGACCATATTTTTCCTCTAACGCCTCCATCATATCATTAGTTGTTTCTTGTCATTCAAAAAGATGGATGATATTATCTTTCATATTGTGGAGGAGAGTGGCCCTTACCTTTGGCTCATCTTCCATGCATTTTTCATTGATGACCTCATCATCTTTTTAGTCTTTTGTTACATGCTTGCTTATTGTAAAGATGTACAGTGTTTTCTCATACGTCAATACATAAGAAATATGTCATTTTCACATTTAAAATTTATTTCATTAAGGCTTTAAACTTTGAAAAATCTATACCGCTTTTGATAGTCATTTTAAAATGTGAATACAATAAAATAATACTAATAACTACAAATATTTGTGAATTTTTTAATTACAATACACCAGTAGAAAAAAATTAAAATTTGGTTCTAATTATTATTACAAATCAACAAAATAAATAAATAATAACTAAAAGATCACTTATTACCGGGATAAGTTAATCTAGATTGATAATTGTTCAGAACATGCCTTATAAAATGCTAAATGTGAATCCGGTGGACTGAATTGTTCACCTCTTGTTGGAAGAGTGTAATGATGGATGCTCATCGACCACAGGTCCCACATGCTCTACTCGACAGTCCTTACAATCCTTAAAGGATATAAACCCCTTAGACATCTATCACTTGTGATCTCTGATTGTGCCAAATTCGGTACAGTGAACTCTTCTTCCTTAGGATGCCTTGGTGACAGCCAACAAGGTCAACAAACCTCCATTCACATTCCTCCAAGCTTTAGTTAGAAGATTCTCACATTTCCTATAATTTTTTTCAATGGCTTTTGAATGGGCTAAATTGGAACTGAAATGAGTGAAAATGGGTAGAAAACCCAAATTTGAATTGAACAAGCCGATTCAAGTGGTTTAGTAGGGCCAGACCAGACCGGTTGGTGGCGTCGGCAGCTACGTTGGTTCAGCTGCTGGATTCGAGTGGCAGGTTAGTGCTTGGACCATCAATGATTGAATGGTATGGGCTTTTTTCTTTTTGGTCTTGGGCTTGGGATTTGAGGACATATTTTTGGGCTATGATTTTCCACTTTGGGTCCGTTGGTTTGGGCTTCGGGTCAGACTTGGGCTGTGCCTTGAAACGACATCATTCTTGACAGGGTTGGAAGGCGCCTACTCAAAGCACAAAAATGGCTTCGTTCCATTTGAGGGGAACGACGTCATTCTGAGAAGGCCCATGCCTTCTAAGCAGTCCCTGAAAACTGCGTCATTGCTCTTAAATGGAATGACGTTGTTCCTGGGCATTCTGGGGGCGCTGTTTTCTGGTCCCTCCACCAATTGAGGGATTTGGGTAATCTTCATCCCAATCTGAACCATAAGGGAGAAAAATTAGGGGAAATACCTGAAATTTTTTCTCCTTTCAACCCATGAAGTCTCTCCTTCCTCTAATGATCCCAAAATTGTCTTGTTTGTTGGGAATGATTCTCCAATGCATTCAAAGCTGGGAGGAGGAGTGATTCCTCTCTTGTTGGGATAAAATTTACTGAAGAACATCTCTCTAATGGACAAGAAATGAAATTTCTCTAATATTTTTCTTCTAACATATAGCGTCTTTTAAATAGTTTAGTGTTCCTAGTTTATTGCAATGCACCCACAATGATGGTAAGATGTGTTTCTTCTGAATTTGAAATTATTTGATGGAGATTGAAGAATGCTACAGAAGACGCCAAACCTGACACTTGTCTGTCGATTGTTTGCAAGATTTGTTGCATAACGATTTTGTTGGAGCTATTCCACATCGGATTTTAGAATGGGCTAGTGGTCATTTTATAAGTGTGAGGAAGAGCCTTACCTCTTGAGCTAGCTTTTGGGGTTGAGATAGGTCCAAAACTACTCAACACTGGTATCAGAGCCCAGGTTTACCAATAAGTCTCAGCCAAACAGTTCACGGAAGAAACGAGTTGTTGCTGCTCCGATCTAGGGTCCGATGTGTGAGGGAAAGATTGTTGAGGTTATCCTACATCGGTTGTGGAAGAGGCTGATGGTCATTTTATAAGTGTGAGGGAAAGCCTTATCTCTTGAACTAGCTTTTAAGGTTGAGATAGGCCCAAAACCACCCAACAAATTTTTGATTCCTCTAATTTCTCTTTGTTTTCTTCCATAATCTATTGCTCTAATGTCAATGAATTCTAAATTGAATACTATTATCTTTTGAAATTCTTCCATTAGGGTGAAAATCTTATAGAGGACAAATAAAAAGAAATTATAGAACTCTTGTCAGAAAATAACGTACTTTTATTTTTGATTCTTAATTTAATAGTAATTTTAAAAAGGGCGTAAACAAAAATATAAAATAAAAAGCAATTCTCTTTACTAAATAAGAGAGTAGAGGTTTTTTTTGTTTTAGAAAAAAGAGAGTAGAGTTCTACTCCACAACAGTCTCCGATTTTATGGAGGATTAACGGTTGGATGAGGCACAAGGAACTTCGAGGACACGGTAAAGGATATAACGAACCAGTTCAAAAAGCGGGAAAGCGGGGGGCTTTCACGGAAACATCTAGAACCAAACTCTCCAGAACCATCACGGAAAGCATCAAGCGGTCTACGCTTCACAACAGAACAACTTCTAGACCCTTCCTTGAAGATGCCTATACACCATGGCTCAATCCCAACCGTCCATTCAGTATTTGAGTCATTGACCCACCTCGATGACTCACAAATAACTCACCCCCACTATCCTATTAAATACCCCACTGCCCTTCGTTGCTCGTAAAACTTGTTCGAGTCTCTCTCTCTCTCTATCTCTCTCTCTCTCTCCGGAGCCTCCCGTGCGCAAGAAGTTAGAAGTTAGGAATCTAGGGTTTTGATCGGGAACTCCGCTTCGATCAGAGCGAATTTGATTGGACGAGAAGATGTTTGGGAGAGCGCCGAAGAAGAGCGACAACACGAGGTACTATGAGGTACTTGGAGTGTCCAAGAACGCTTCCCAGGACGATCTCAAGAAGGCCTACAAGAAGGCCGCTATTAAGAACCATCCTGACAAGGGCGGCGATCCCGAGAAGGTACCCTTTATTTCTCGCCCTTCTTGCCTGTCATTGTTATGCTGTTTTTTAAAATTTATTTATATCTGGAATTTTATTATTTAAATTAGATATTTGGGATATGAGGTTTTCAATTGGTTATACCTTATTTTCTTGTATTTTATGGGATCGTGGGTACTTAGTAATGTTAGAGAATTTTCTATTTTTATTTGATGCTGTTCTTGATATATAAATCTAAGAAAGAAATTGGGGGTGGAATGGCGTTCTTGACTTAGAAGAATTTGATGATGTTTTAGAAGCTGAAAATGGGGTTATGACCCTCTTTTTTGTTGCTTTAGACGCATAGAGTGGTGGATTGTTCCACTGGTTTTCAGCTATGTACTTGATTGATATATTCGTGAGCTTCCTGTTTATTTCCTTTTTAATCAGAGGAATTGCATAATGGTTGTTGCCATTATGGTGTCTGCGGAATTGTCACTCAGGTTGATTTGTTTATATGTGAGCTCTCTTTGCCACAGAACGGTGTTTATGCGTTTTATTAGTTTATGCAACAAAGGATGATAGAAGCTTTGATTTTTAATTTTTTTAATGAATAATGATAAAGCTTTGATGACAGTGAGAAGACTTTGAAGTTTATTTTTTAGCAACTTGTATTTTTAGACGGCCGCTCTTGTTTCTTCTTTGGTGATCACCTATCATAGTAGGTGGCTTCTCTTATGTTTCCTGTGTGGGCGGCTTAAGCTTTGAATAAAATTTTGATTACTCTTATAAAAAAAGAAATTTAGTTTATGCAACTGAGCTATCAGTTTGGGCTTTTCCATTCAATTATTGCAAGTGGGTCCGGTAAATCTGTGTCTTTGTCTTTGATGGTCCAAGTTAATGTTGGTTATTGCTCTAGTTTGGATCAAAATACAAGCCTGATACATGGGATTTTTGCTGCAGTTCAAAGAGCTGGCCCAGGCTTATGAGGTACTAAGTGACCCTGACAAACGTGAGATCTACGACCAATATGGTGAAGATGCACTCAAAGAGGGAATGGGTGGTGGTGGCGGTGGTCATGACCCATTCGACATCTTCTCATCTTTCTTTGGTGGGAGTCCATTTGGAGGTAAGAATTATGAACTATTAACGAATATCTTTGGAGGGCACTTGTCATTGGCGTAACTCAAAAAACTGGTTTGAATTGTTGGTGGCAGGTGGTAGCAGCAGGGGACGAAGGCAGAGACGTGGGGAAGACGTAGTCCATCCTCTGAAGGTTTCTTTGGAGGACCTTTACCTTGGGATATCTAAGAAGCTCTCACTTTCTCGAAATGTATTATGTTCAAAGTGCAAGGGGTGAGTGTTTCAGTATTTCATCTTGGTGTAACGTTCGCATACTTGTTCAACACATAATGGTCTATGCTTATATGGGTGGCTAATATTTGATCAATGACAGCAAAGGGTCGAAATCTGGAGCTTCAATGAAGTGCGCTGGTTGTCAGGGAACTGGTATGAAGGTTACAATTAGGCACCTTGGCCCCTCTATGATTCAGCAGATGCAGCATGCTTGCAATGACTGTAAGGGTACTGGAGAGACTATCAGCGACAAAGACCGCTGCCCACAATGCAAAGGAGAGAAGGTTGTCCAGGAAAAGAAGGTGTTGGAAGTCATTGTGGAGAAGGGCATGCAGAACGGACAGAGGATTACATTCCCTGGTGAAGCAGATGAGGCGGTAAGTTGTCGAACTCAGCTTATGGCCATTGATTGAGGCGACCTGCTTTGTATGCTATGTTGATGGTGATTGGTTTCTTCATTTTTTGTGTTTGCAGCCTGACACAGCCACTGGGGATATAGTCTTCGTCCTTCAGCAGAAGGAACATCCAAAGTTCAAGAGAAAGGGTGATGACCTTTTTGTGGAGCACACATTATCCCTGACAGAGGCTCTTTGCGGCTTCCAATTTGCATTGACCCACTTGGATGGAAGACAGCTCCTTATAAAATCGAACCCTGGGGAAGTTGTCAAGCCTGGTAAGTAAAAGGCATAAACTTTTTGGCTCTGTTGATTATTGTTTGGTTGGGTCATTAACATTGACAATTCTCCATTGATGCAAATCGTGCAGACTCGTTCAAGGGAATCAATGATGAAGGGATGCCAATGTACCAGAGGCCATTTATGAAGGGGAAATTGTACATTCATTTCACTGTCGAGTTCCCTGATTCTCTGACTCTAGAGCAGGTTGGGGCATTGGAGGGTGTTCTGCCACCTAGGCCATCGTCCCAGCTGACAGACATGGAGGTGGACGAGTGTGAGGAGACTACACTGCATGATGTCAACATTGAGGAGGAGATGAGGAGGAAGCAGGCCCAGGAGGTATATGATGAAGATGAAGACATGCACGGTGGTGGGGGTGCTCAGAGGGTGCAATGTGCCCAGCAGTGATGATCCATTATTTGGTCGGAAAATGCATTGTGGGTGGATATTGGGAAGTGGGTTATATCTTTTTTGCCTGATTAGTGATCATTTAAAACAGTTTCCTTTATGATTTAAGTCATGTAATCTCCAACACTTCATAATATGACTACATTTCTTTGAACTCTCGTCACTGCATTCTTGAAATTTTCATTCTTTTCTTCACGCCCTCCATCCAGGGTAACCTTTTTGATTCTACCGATCTCGTGTGGTGAAAATTTGGTTTTATGATTTAGTCTTTAGATGTTTACGGATTGAGTAATGTTTACACTTATTCTAAAATTACTATTAGAAATAGATCTTTATTGAATTTGAAGAATCTCTCTAGCTTGAAGAATGTGACTTCTTGCTAAGCATAGTCTCTGAGGCATATTCTCCACCTTTGTTGATTTTCAAGACTTTCTAAACAAACAATAAACGACCCCTTCGCCTCTTCTTTGGAAGTAGAGGCCGCAGTGGTAGCTTTCCTTGTGTCTCCATCCATTAATTGGGAGCTTTTAGAGGGTCTTCTTTACACTAGTGGTCATTTAAGGGTGCTAAAAAGAGATGAATGACGCTGGATTTATATGCTCCACTAAACTTAAGGTGCAAGCAAAATGTTACGACAGCCGATGGATTCATCTGGCATCCAAAAATGTCTTGGAAATTAACTTCTCATTATCTGAATGAATCAGGGCATTAAGCATATATCTTGACAAAGAAGACAGGCCATATTGTAGTTGTATTTAAATTCAATCAGCTGATTTTCTTGCATAATTTCTTTTCCTGGGAGACAAGGTTATACAGCAAAGAAAAGAAACACCCAGTAGAGGCTTAAGGATATAAGCAGTAATCCTCCATCAAAATTAAATCAATTTCCAATAAATATGAATATTTTGTGTGAAGTAAAATGGACAACGAAAATATTAGTCACGTGAAACATCTAACTTCTTCTGGACATAATGAAGTATCTGTGGAATAGAAAACATTGGTTTATCCCCAGATTTAAGACACAATGTTGCTACAGCCAGAAGCTTTTTAAGCTCACTAGAGTTATAGTCATTTCCAAGATCTGGGTCTATCATCTGATGCATGGAACTTGCAAAGCGAGATCCTTGGACCCATTGGATTAGATCAGCACCTCCCTCTTCTGAACATTGACCAGTAATAAGCTCCAGAATTAGCACACCAAGCTGGAGTATAAGGTTACCACGTTCCTGAACCGCACATTCTGCAAAAAGGATAAAGATAGACAAATGCAGATTGAAACTGAGAAAGCAAGTATGCGAATTTGTTGAGGGGGTGAAAGTAGAAAAAATAACCTTCTGAACTCGAGGCGTGAGGCACTGTAACGTAATTTCCACCGGAACTAAGAAGGCTAACATCAGATAGCTGTGATAAGCAAAGGAAATAATAAACATTAAGTTCCTCTTAACGTATCTACTTGACGCAAATCTTTAAAAGTTAAAAAAGTATTTATTAGAACCAAATGCCTAAAGTTAATAAAGCATAAGAAATGTATCCTTACTTTTGCTGTAAAATTTTCATCTAACATAATACTGCTTGAGGTAATGGAGACATGATACATCGGGAGGTCGCTGAAGAGAAGCAAATATTCCTGCATCGACAAAATCAAAGTAACTAATTACTGAAAGACACTCGTACTATGCACATATGGGAACTTTCTTTACTTTGGAGGAAAAAGAAAAAGACGATTTCATAATACCATGTTGGTCAACTTACGTGATCAATGCATATAGTCAATAGTTTATATGCAGGTAAAGAGCCAATAGTTGCCACAACTTTGAGGTTTGACTAATTAAAAGGTAGCCATTGTCAGGTTCAAGGGAACGTCTTGTTTCAAGATATCACATCAAATGCTTGTGGTTGAAATCTTAATTCTTAATGAAAAGTAAAATCTCCAGCATGTGTCTAGATAACTATGACAGCAACTCACTCAAAATCTAAAACTCCATAGCTAGCACAGAGAAACTTGAGAAAATCTTCAAAGTTAGTAGAGGCCTAATAGTATGGTATTCAACTTCTATCTCTATTTTACTATCTGGGGACAGAGCCTTGATAGCCAACAATGGATTATTTCAACTTAAAGTCTTTACTAGCTTATGAGCTTGCATTGATAAATGTGTTCTGTACTATCACATATCTTCCTTTCTGAGCATTTAAGTCTAGAGAAGCATCAACATGCAAGGACATATTAGCAGATTTTAAGTGAGGCTACTACTCCAAAGAGAGATTTTCACAAACTCTAGTTATGTTATGTTTTTATGACGTTTTTAAAATCATGAATTTATTGTGAGTGGTAAGTGCTCTGGTTGTCCTATTTAATGCCTTTGCGCCTCTGAAGTTTTTACGATAACAAACCTACCCCTGACGGGTTGGGGTGTTACAAAAGCTCCCACTTATCTAAATTTATTGATGTAGGAGAATAATAATAATAAAGTAGATTTATTATTTATGCTTTAGGTTTCATTTTTCAATAAAGATTGGGTTTTTCCTTTCCTATTAGGATTTGTTTTCCTTTTCCAATTAGGTGTGCTTTTCCTTTTCCTTGTTAATTTAGGAGGTGCCTAGCCTATATAAAGGCACTTAGTCTTTGTTATTTTTCAATTCAGTTTATACTATCAATTAAATTTTAGTCTTTCAGAGTTATTTATCTGTTTTGCTTATTTGGGACATTTAGGGATTTTTTCTTCCCTATTTGTTATTTTCTCTCTTCTTGAGTTCCCTTTTCTATCTTTAATTCTTAGTTTCTGCTACTATTATACGCTGTCAGAACAATCCTAGTTCTGTCCGGCGTCAGTTGGTATCAGAGCTTAGCCCTCTTCTTGGGGTGAATTTTTCATAAGTTTTTATGGCTGGTGGTCGAGTTCATGGTCGGCGTGGGCAGGTTCCGAATGAGGAAGTCCCCTACCATGAACACAATGTACGAGACATGACGATTGAAGATTTGGAGAGGCAAGTTGCGGAGTTAACCCAGCGTCTAGTGGCGCAAAACTTGGAGAGGGATTGCGAGATGGATGATAGCAATTTAGAGTCCAATTTTGAGAACCTGTATCACAATCCTGTTCTGGGTCGGGAACAGCGTGTTCGGGATTGGCGGCATGGAGACTTAGGCTTCAAAGTTGAGCTTCTAGAATTTTCGGGCAAGCCGAAGGCTTCATTGATTGGCTGCATGAGGTAGAGAGGATCTTTGACTATACAGAGGTTCCAAATCATATGAAGGTAAATCTTATCGCCATCAAACTAAAGGGTTGCGCATCCGCTTGGTGGGAGCAACTAAAGCGATCGCGAGATAGACAAGGCAAGCCAAAGGTTTGTGATTGGGAGAAGATGAAGAAGAAGATGAAGGGACACTTTTTACCCTTCGGATACACGCAGACATTATTTCAACGGCTTCATACGTTGAGACAAAGTGCGAGATCCGTTGATGATTACACTGAAGAGTTCTACCAGTTGGTTGCTCGGAACGACTTGTCAGAGACTGAGGAGCAGTTGGTGGCACGGTACCTGGGCAGTTTGCGGCAGTCCCTACAAGACGTCCTTAGTCTCCACTCAATTTGGATAGTTTTTGAAGCCTACCAACATGCCTTGACTGTAGAAAAGCAGCAAGCCAGGAATAATACTAGATCTATACCAAGAGGAGAACAAAATACACGAGGAACCCGTCCTCAAGAGCCTCGTCCTAATCCTCAATCTATGCAAGGTCAGAGTTCCAATTCCAACATTCATTGTTTCAGATGTAGGGAGCCCGGTCATCGATCGACAGATTGTCGAAAATCAGCTAGCAGAGTGGGTAAGAGTCTCTTGATTGAGGATGAGATAGTAGAAGAGCAAGTCGACATCGAAGATCCTGTTTTTGATGAAGGTACTGACGGGGATATTTGTATGGAGATGGGAACGAAACTCTTGTTGTCAGAAAAAGCTTGCTTACTCCAAAAGATGATTCTAAAGAAGACTGGTTAAGAACCAATATTTTTCATACCACATGCACAATAGCAGAACAGGTTTGCAAGCTTATCATTGACAATGGTAGTTGTGAGAATGTGGCGTCAGAGGAAGCAATTAAGAAGCTTCAGCTGAAGATTGATCGCCATCCAAAACCATACAAATTGTCATGGTTGAAAAAAGGGAGTGAGGTAACAGTAGATAAGAGGTGTTTGGTCTCTTTTTCAATTGGTAGAAAATACTTTGATAATGCATGGTGCGATGTAGTGTCTATGGATACATGTCATTTATTATTAGGCAGGCCTTGGCAGTATGATCGAAGTGTTATCTATGATGGGCGACAGAATACTTATATCTTGAGCATCAAGGGAAAGAAGGTGGTGTTAGCACCTCAACGAGGAGTCATTCATGCACCAGTGATTGAAAAAGGCATTAATCTCCTATCAATGTCTCGATTCTTGGAGGAAGCAGAAGAAGGGAGAGTTGTACATGCCTTGATGCCCTGTGAAGAAGGTGCCAACGTGGATGATGAAGTGTCAGTTGAGTTACGAGAGGTGCTTACAGAGTTTGCTGATTTGATGCTGGAGAATGTACCCCCTGGTTTACCACCCTTGAGAGATATACAGCACTACATTGACCTCGTGCCGGGGTCAAGCTTGCCAAATTGACCAGCTTATCACCTTAGCCTGAAGGAATCTGAAGAATTGTAACGCCAAGTGTCAGAGTTGCTAGAAAGAGGTTACATCCGAGAGAGCATAAGTCCATGTGCAGTTCCTGCTCTCTTAGTTCCAAAGAAGGATGGGTCTTGGTGCACGTGTGTTGATAGCCGAGCCATCAATCGAATCACGGTGAAGTATAGATTCTCGATTCCTCGTTTAGATGACATGCTAGATCAGTTAGCAGGTTCTAAAGTTTTTTCCAAAATTGACCTTAAAAGTGGGTATCACCAGATCAGAGTTAGGCCTGGAGATGAGTGGAAAACAACGTTCAAAACGCATCATGGGTTATACAAGTGGATGGTCATGCCTTTTGGGCTATCCAATGCTCCCAATACATTCATGAGGTTCATGCATCAGGTGTTGCGGCCTTACATGGGGAAGTTCATTGTTGGGTACTTTGACGATATTCTCATCTATAGCTCCTCACAGGAGACACACCTAAAACACCTCAGGGAGGTTCTTGATACGCTATGACAAGAGTGCCTATATGTCAATCGGAAGAAGTGTTCCTTTCTTACTACCACTGTCACTTTTCTTGGATATGCTGTGTCTATTGATGGTGTTTATGCAGACCAGTCTAAGGTGACAGCAATTCTAGAATGGCCAATACCCAAGACTTTACATGATGTTTGGAGTTTTCACGGATTGGCATCATTTTATCGACGGTTCATCCAAAATTTTAGTACATTGATTGCACCAATCACGGAGTGCTTAAAGGGTCAGACTTTCCAGTGGACTGAAGAAGCTGATGCAAGCTTTCAATTGCTTAAGAAGAAAATGACGGAAGCACCTGTTCTCACTCTTTCGGATTTTGACAAGATTTTTGAAGTTAATTATGATGCATCTGGCGTTGGCATTGGTGGTGTCCTAAGCCAAGAGGGACGTCCGATTGTCATTTTCAGTGAGAAGTTGTCGGGGTCCAAGAAGAACTATTCCACCTATGACTTGTAGTTTTATGCCATTGTACAATCTTTGAAACATTGGCATCATTACCTGGTGCAGAAGGAGTTCATCCTTATCATTGATCATGAGGCCCTCAAGTATATCAATGGCCAACATAAGCTTAGTTGCAGACATGCCAAATGGGTTGCTTACCTTCAGGAGTTCACTCTTTCTTTACAGCACCAATCAGGGAATTTGAATTGAGTTGCTGATGCTCTAAGTAGGAGGGTTGCACTTCTTACTACTATGCATACCAAAGTTGTTGGTTTTGACACTTTCCGAGAGTTGTATACGGAAGATCCTTTATTTGGGAAGATATTTGTTGAGGTACTTGTAGGTAAGCGTGGTGATTATGTTACTTTTAATGGTTATCTATTTCAAGGTTTACAACTATGCATTCCGGATAGTTCATTGAGGGAGCAAATAATACGAGAGTTGCATGGAGAAGGTCACTTTGGGCGAGACAAAACCTTGGCCTTGGTCTCATTAGACTATTATTGGCCCAAGCTAACTAGTGATGTGACACGTTACGTGGAACGGTGTTTTATTTGTCAAAAGTCTAAGGGGATCCTCACAAATGCGGGTCTATCCACACCATTACCAGTGCCCAATGGCCCATGGCTTGACGTCAGCAAGGATTTTGTTTTGGGGTTACCTCGCACTCAAAGGAGCATGGATTCTATTCTCTTGGTGGTTGATCGATTTTCCAAGATGGCCCATTTTGTTGCTTGCTGGAAGACGATGGATGCCGCCTAAATTGCTCACCTCTATTTTTGGGAGATTGTTCGCTTGCACGGGGTTCCAAAATCTATTACATCGGACCAAGATACAAAATTCATGAGCCATTTTTGGAAGAGCCTGTGGAAAAAGATGGGGACCAAGCTTAATTTTAACAGTGCCTACCACCCCTAAATAGATGGTCAAACTGAGGTAGTAAATCGAAGCTTGAGAAATCTTTTAAAGAGTTTAGCTGGAAATAAGCCAAAGCAGTAGGACCTGGCTTTGTCACAGGCAGAGTTTGCTTACAACTGGTCCAAGAATAGAACGACTTAATTGAGCCCTTTTCAGATCATGTATGGGCAAAACCCATCGGGAGTGCTTGACCTAGCACCTATTCCTTGTATTGGTCGATTGAGTATTAAGGCTGATGAGATGACGGATTATCTCCGAGGAGTTCATGACCAGGTCAAGAAAGCAATAGAAGATAGCAATGTTAAGTACAAAGCACAATCTGACAGCCATAGACACAAGGTAACTTTTGAGGTAGGTGATTTAGTTTGGGTTGTACTCACACGTGATCGTTTCCCTGTTGGTGAGTATAACAAGCTACGGGAGAGGAAGATTGGGCCTTGTGAGATTTTGCAGAAGATAAATGAGAATGCATACCGACTACATCTTCCAAGTCATTTAAAGGACCTCTGCTGTGTTCAATGTGAAGCATTTGACTCCATGTTTTGTTGATTCGGACAAAGACGACTTGAACTCGAGGGCGAGTTCTTTCCAACCCGGGGAGACTGATGCAGGAGAATAATAATAATAAAGTAGATTTATTATTTATGCTTTAGGTTTCCTTTTTCAATAAGGATTGGGTTTTTCTTTTCCTATTAGGATTGTTTTCCTATTAGGATTTGTTTTATTTTTCCAATTAGGTGTGCTTTTCTTTTTCCTTGTTAATTTAAGAGGTGCCTAGCCTATATAAAGGCACCTAGTCTTTGTTATTTTTCAATTCAGTTTATACTATCAATTAAATTTAAGTTTTTTCAGAGTTATTTCTCTGTTTGCTTATTTGGGGCACTTAGGAATTTTCTCTTACCTATTTGTTATTTTCTCTCTTCCTGAGTTCTCTTTTCTATATTCAATTCTTAGTTTCTGCTGCTATTATACGCTGTCAGAACAATCCTAGTTCTGCCCGGCGTCATTTATTTAGAGATCTTACACACTTCTTGTCCATGTTCACCATTTCACAATATCAAAGAGGTTTGGAAAGATTAGGAATTATTTTTGGAGGTCAAAAGCTATTTAGTTTATCAGCAAGAAATTTTAGACAGGGAAAAAGTATAGGTTAAATCAATCACAGAAGTATAAAATTTTTATAGGCAGATATAACTCACACATTTGTACAGGATTGAACCCATTACCTCAACCTTCACCCCTTGTATAGGGGGAGAAGATGCCTGTTTGGTCCAATGTTTATAGGGAAAGGAGATGCCATTGGATCTAAAAGACCAACAGTCAGAGATACGTAAATAAGCCAAGTGCTATATAATGTTGACAAGAGTAATATCCATAAAAGATTATGGCTTCTGAATTAGGAGTTACTATTTTCCATGTATTAGGCAAACCAAGAGGTGCTTATTGTTGTGGCCTATTGGAGATTATTAAGGTTTTGATAATATTTCACCTGGGTATATATTTGTTTTGTTTTTTTGTTGTATAAATGGTTTCTAAATGGTGTGTAAATAAGCTTGCCCCTCATCTCATAGTTGACTTATCCCATCCCCATGCAATCAAACTGGAAACAGATTTTCTGGTTTCTGCTTTCCAAGTTCCTATGGTAACTTGACTCTGACAAAACTCCCTTTGATACGCAGCTTTTGAAGTTTGGAAGTAGATATTTATGATGATGTTTTGGCCAGCTTCTTTCTGCAGCCACCATTATAGAGTTCCAGTGATTAGTTATATAGAGATATAACTGCTTTTCATGAAAGTCTTTTTTTTCACCTTCATGTATATTTATTGAAGATCTATGTAGTCAGCACAGGGAATGCTTCAACCAAACTTATTTGGGTTCCTGGAGTGAGGAGTCAAGTAGAAATTTTAAGTGTCCGATTTTGAGAATTCTTTACCTTGTATGCGATATGTTTTTTTCTCATGTTCTTGCTTCTTGAGTAAACCTTTAGCCCCCTATTGATTTACGTAGTCATTAAAATTTATTTTCACTTTTCAAAAAATCTTAAGGGGGATTACATTATGTGGCATTTAATTGTGTGCACTATAAGAAGATAATCTCATGAACATACAACTTACCAATGCAGCTGCTACACCAATGGCTATTTGTAGTCTTGTCCTCCAATTTAAGGGAGTCTTAAGAGGATCTGCCAAGAGCCAATAATTAAAAACAGAAGCAGATTTTACAAAAACAGACAAATTTTGCTCCAAAAGTTACCGCTAAGATGCTCCTTCAAGCTTCCATTTTCTATGCTGTCAAAAATGAGCACCCTGCAAAGAGCAAATGGTACAAGTTAAAACATCAAATCTGTAAAAGGTAAAGAAAATTAATAATGCATATTCAAATCTATGCATACTCTAGATGGTAATTAAACACAACAATTCAAATTTACAGAGTCATTATACTGTGTTTATAGTTATAACGCGAGTGCGTATATATCATGAGAGTTTCACAAAAGAACAATACAGACTAACATACATTATCGGTAACAAAGACATTTTGTAGTTAATCCATAGAGGAAAATCTTGGTGATGGCATTGGCATGGATGTATGTGACTTACAAAGTAATTTTACCATTTTATTGACTGTGATACAACACCTTATACAAACAAGTGACCCCATTTTTAATGAAAAAAAGATATAAAATCTCCAGATCCAGTTTAAGAGCAAATCAGGAACTGATGAGTCAAGGGTTGGGTATCCAGGCACATGTATTATTAGGATTGCCCAAAAATGTCTCACTTGCCTTTGTTTCGTTTCTGGAGAGGGTATAACCTTTTTTTCTTTTCTTTTGTTTGGTGCACAGGAGGCCCAATGAGCAAATGGAATGGAGGGAGTAATACCTCAAACCTACTTTAATTGATCTACCCAAGCTCCAAACTCACCACTGGCCTTTGTATACAAGTTATACTTCTCACTTTTAATGGGGGAGAAAGCCTAATTCAAACTACTGGAAAAAAAAGGCTAGGCATCAAACCTCTTATTTCCGGTGGAAAACCCTTTGAGTGGAAGAAGGTGGCGGTGATGCAAGCGGCCCAGGAGTTGCACCTCTCTGTAGAAGACATCTAATTCTTGACTAAAAGCTGTAACTTCTTTTACCAAAGCAACCCCACCGTCTTGGAATCTGGCCTTATAAGCAGTTCCATGAGAATTGCAATAGATGATTCTATGAAAACCATCTGTCGCCTTCTTTATATCTTTGTATGACAAGTGCCTCACAAACAATATTGGGCCTGGAATGAGAACAAAAGGGAGTTATACAAAACACTCTCGTATATACACATCCATGGAAGAACATGATCCAACAAAATGCAACAATTGAATCAAAATTGTATGCTCATCATTTTTTCTGTTTTCAACATATTAAAATAACTTGAAGTTAGACAGCATGGTCTTAAATTTTCAAATAACGCCAAATGCACACACAGTTTTGTCAAAGAAAATAAAGGAGACAAAAATGCAGCTCTAATATATCGACCAGCAATTGTTTTTTACTTGATGAGGATAGCAACCTGCATCTTATGGGGTAGTATAATAACTATCTTACTTTTCACCTTCTTATTCTTTTCCTTTCTCACTTGGAACCAAATTCTTTCTGATCATGAGTACAAATTTATGCTTATATATAATCTTAAAATAGAAGTTAAACTCAAATTGCTTCTAAATCCTATTCTTAATTCTTCATTTTCACACACCCTTTTAGAATTCCATGTCTAATTCGTGCTCTGTCCACCTATAATATCACGTAAATAACCAAAAATTTGATATTACATTTGAGTAAAGTTTTGAATTCAGATCCAAGAGTGGTGAAGGTCTTTTTCAAAGTTAATCACATCGAAGTCCTCCGCACAGAACAGAGCATGTTCAAGTTCAACTGACACTAGCAACAATTAAAGAAAACCCACGAACAATTCAATCAATTCACGTATATCACAGTCAATGAGTAAGGCTGAAAGCATAGAATTCCCCCACTAAAGTCACAACAGAGCATTTTCTAGATAATTCAACTAACATCATCAATAATTACTCTACACCCACGAAGAATTGAATCAATTCAAGTCCAATTCCAGCAATTTCACAGACCCAACACCCAATTACACTCACTGAGTGAGCTTGAAAGCGCATAACTACCCACATTGTCCGAATCTGTACTAAAAGACTAGCATGATCTTAAAAAGCAGAATTGAAGGTAAAAGTGAGATGAAATTGAGGTACCAGGAGGAGATTTGTGAAGCCAGGGAAGAAGGCGAAGCCTGATCCTGCGGATCAAACGGTCGACACCCATTTTTGGAAACTTGTTTTCTGGGTATTTGTGATCCAAGTAGAAGAGGGTCAACAGTCACAAAGTTAAGTCTCATTGCTTTCTTACTTTTTTAATGTAGCGGAATTAGATTCTTTTACTTTTGGAGGTGGGTGAGAGAGAGAGAGAGAGAGAGAGAGAGAGAGAGGGAGAATCATGAATGGGCAAAACGGTCATCCAGTCTGTTCATAGTACCCTGCAGCCCCACTGCCCCACAGCCAGGCTTAAATGAAAACACCCTTTTTTGGCATAGTTATCGCCATTGCCGTGCTTCAAAATACAGACACTCTTTTACCTCATCACCAAGAAAGAAGACTCTCGGTTTCTCTAAACAAATACACATTCGTGCCCTTCACACATCGTCGATCTCCACATTGGGGAGCTTACGGAATGTAATCGTTTTCAAAAGCGATACAAGTTGTCAAGGAGCCCTCCATTGCTGACAGAGATCCAACAATTTTACCATTTGTACTGTTTTTTTTAATATTTTTTTTTAAAAGAGCTATTTGTACTATACGAACTGGCATCGTATGCAACTTCAGCAAGTAGAATAGTGGTGAAACAAGAGCATGCTATAGAGCATTCCTCGGGCATGTGAATTCTCACAATCGGAACAAAAAATTATTAGGATCCGATCTCTCCCCTTCACTAAGGATGTGGTTTGCAAATTGCAATTGCGATTTAAAAGTACAATTTTCAATCAAATCATAAAAAATAGATTATTAGGAATTGTGTTTTTAAAAATTTATGATTTGAAAAAGTAGAATATTTCCGTTTTCAAATATCAAGCAATAAGTTTATTTAATTTTATTTATTTTTTTATTTACACAATTTTAAATGTTAAACTACGATTTTGTCAAACGTTTAACTACATTTTTAATAGGGATAATTAATTTTTGCCCCCATAAATTACAGGGACTTGACTCTTTTTTTCCATGAACTATCAACTATGACACCTAACCCCATCAAACTACCATCTTATGACAAAAAGCCTCATTCCATTAGTCAAAGGGGTTAGAATTAATGGTTAACGGTTATGTGCAAGTCATGTGCCATTTTAAATTTTTTTCTTTCACTTTTGCCCTCACTTCAAACCGAAAATGACACATATACCCTCTAAACATATTAACTTTATTTGTTTGAAGTGAGGGCAAAAGTGGAAAAAAAAATTTTTAATGGTGATCGTCAATTTTAACCCATTTGGCTGAAGGAATGGGGCTTTTTGTCATAAGATGGTAGTTTGATGAGGTCAAATGTCATAATTGGTAATTCATAGGGGAAAAGTGCCAAAGTGTTGTATTTCATGGGAACAAAAGGTAAATACCCCTTTTTAAAAACCACGTTTTCAAATCACACATTTTTAAATCATTATTTTAAAAGTGAATTTTTTAAAATCATAAACCTAAATGAACCTAAATGCGTCTCAAAACATGGAACAAAATCCTCTCCGGTTCAAATTGACTCAACAGTATTTAATTAGTTATACTAGTTGAAGGGTATTTTTATCTTTTCATATTTTAAGGAGACAAAAATACTCCGACACTATAACTTACGGAATATTGAACTAATTCCCAAAACATAACCGCATTTCTGTATGATGCCTATATACTTCCTTACGCAACTATTAGGCCTTGGCCTGGTTCTGTACTCCGAAACCTTTTGCTGACCTTGACTGGGCTTGGCCTATTGCAGAGGAGCTTGAAGGAATCCTAACCACGGGTCAAAAAACAATAGGCTTCCTTAGGCCAGCCCAACTTATTAGTTGAACCGAAATTGACTGACCCACATCCACCATTGGTTCGGTTCAGTTCAGCTTTATGGGTTGTTCATTTAGATTTAATGGGGACATGGACAGATTCTAGGGTTGATCCTCTATACCAGTTGCTTCAAAATCTTAACAAAACTCTTTTGTGCTATCAAATAATGCTATATATACCAAATTTTTATCGTCATTTATTTATTTATTTATTTTATTATTATTATTATTATTATTTTTTAAGTTGTGGAATAAAAATATGGTATTTAACATGAGTTTAACTTATATCAAGATGATCCTTAAAACCTTAGTGTTATAGCCTACAATAAAAAACTGACATATAAGCAAAAACACAAAAAATGCACAAAAATAAGCTGCAACACAATACACTAGATTTGAGCTCAAAAGAGAGAGACCCACGGCCTCCTCCAGCGCCAGACCCAGACCTAGAGAGAGAGAGAGACCTCGTGGTTGGGTGGCCAGACCCAGCCACCCAGCCGTGGGTCACATTTTTTGGTAGTTAAGATGATAAAATCCCTAAAAAGTTAACATTCCACTTATAGGTTTTAGTTTTGAGGCATTAGAAACGTGTTTTGAAGAACTAAAAACTAGTTTTAGGTAGGTCACAGCCGGTTTTCAAGTGGGTTTTAAGGAAAGTCACGGTCAGACCCATGGGTCATGCCAGACCCACGGCGTCGTGGGTCTGGCGAGACCCACGGTTGGGTTTGGCGGCCAAGGGTGTTTTTGGTATTTTTTTCACTTTGATTTGCTGTGTTTGTTCTAACTTTCATTTTTTGCATTTTCTTTAAAGTAGTGATGTGTCATATGGTGATTGGATGTTATAAATGGGCTGGTTTACACCAAGACTTGATAAAAGTGGCTCTCATTTAACATTACTTTTTTTTTTCAATATAAAATCATTCAGCTCTCGTCCCTCTCCAGAAATTTCCCATGTGAGCATTTGGCTTTCTCCTTCAATCTCCCTCCCTCTTCCTTTTTCCTTTTTTCTTTTGGTCTCTTTTTTGTTGTATTTGGAAGCCGAAGCCAGATCTATTATTTTTTTCTCTCTTTGGTTGTATCTTGGAAGCCAAATCTCCCTCCTCTTTCTATTTGTCTCGTTTTGGTTAAGGTAGCATCTTTGGTGGGCAGGTTGCACAAAAGATTATTTTTGTGCTGCGAAGAACTTTGATAAGGAGGTTTCACAAAAGTGCTCTTTTATGTTCATCATTCACCATCTGACACATCAGCATGAAACACATTACCAAAATAAAATCAAACCACCTGATTTCACAAAAGTGCTCTTTTATGCCCATCATTCACCATCTGACAAATCAGCATGGAACACATTACCAAAATCAAATCAAACCACCTGATTTCACAAAAGTGCTCTTTTATGCCCATCATTCACCATCTGACAAATCAGCATGGAACACATTACCAAAATAAAATCAAACCACCTAACTATATCAGGTTTAATCATTTATTTTATTTTATTTTTTTTAAAAAAGGTTTTGCAATGGAAAGGTGTGGCGGCCGGCCATCAAGGGTGGCTGCGCTGCCACCCCCGGCCCAGGGGTGGCCACGAACCACCCCCTGTGGCCTGAATCTCTCCCCTCTCTCTCTCCGCCGGAACTCTCTCCCTCGGCGGGGGATGGCCTTCGCGGCCACCCCCTGGGCGCACTTGTGGTGGTTGGCAACCACCATTTCTAATTTGCTTCTTTTTTTTTTTTTTTTTTTTTTTCTTTTTTTTTCTAAAATTAAGTCGGATAAGATTGGCTTAGGTGTCACCTTTTAATTGATGGCACGAAAGCCACCTTTTTTTTTTTTGACATGTCCCAAAAGCCACCTTTTGTGCTATCCAAGATGCTCTCTTTTGTGCCACCAATCAAAAGCTGACACTTCAGCCAATTTTATTATGCTTATACTTAAAACAAGACACAACCACACCATATACTCTATAAGAAAAAGAAAAGAAAAAATAAAAGAAAATAAAATTAAAAATAAATATTGAAGGGGTGGTTGGCTAGCCACCCCCTCCCCCACTTGGGGTGGCTAGCCGCCACCCCCAGCCCATGGGGGTGGCTCGTCGGCCACTCCCATGGCCTATGGGTATGGGGTAGCCAGCCATCCCTTCAATTTTTTTTTTTTTTTAATTAATTTTTTATTTTATATGTGATATAATTTGATGTAGTTGAGCTAATTGGGATCGAACCGATATTAACTGCCTACTGGCTGTGATCGAACCGAAATTAACGGCTTACCGCCAAAAGTCGGTCGGTAATCGGTTAACAATTTTTATACCAATGTCGGTTCGGTTCGATTAATTGGAATAAATATTTTTTTGTCAGTTAACTGAATTAACCGAGAATAAATACTTTTTTACTAGAATGATGATTATGAGGGCATTAGCTAGGTGTTTTTTAGTGGAACATATTAATTTGTGGATTTTATGACCAATTTATTAGTAGAACATATATATAGTGGACTCCTATTGTGCTAATTAATGGGCCCATTTAAAATTTGTTTGGTTCAATAAGCTATTTTAGCCCCAAAAAACAATTTAGGCTCGAAAACAATCAATTTTTAGCACAATTAAAAATGCCCATGGTTAACCAATTAACCGAACCAATTTTAACCAAAGCATCCGTTCAACTGAAACTTTCAAAATAAATCCTTATCGAAATGTAATCGCTGAATTAACTAATCTAACCGACAATTTTAGTTAACCGAACTGAAAATAGCTCTACCGAACTGAAAATGTTTCTATCAAACTGAACTGATACCCATTCTTGATTACTATTTACCCATTTTGGGTGGTTTTTGATAAAGAAAAAATCCAACCTGCATGAGTAATGAAAAAATAAAATAAAATTTGTTCATTACCTTTATGGGTTAACTCTCTATTTGCCTGCTTTGGGTGGTTTTTGTTTAAAAAGATCCAACTTCCATGAGTAATTAAAAAAAAAAAAAAAAACTGTCCATTACCTTAATTAGGTTGGTGGAGCTTGGCGGGCGGACCAAATTATAACTGGCCTACTGAGCATCCCTAATTCCAATTTAAAAGAAAAGAAAAGAAAAAAAAAAAAAAGTCGTTTACTAGCTTAATGTGCATATCATTTGGGGGTGTGAACCGCACTATATGAATGGAGAATACCCTTATTTCAATTCTATCAGTTACTTACTAGCTAGCTCAATATACATATATACATTTAGGGATGTAAACGGCACCATATGAATGGAATGGATAATGCATTTATTTCGCATATGCACTTTGCGAAGAACGAATTTTAGTAACCGCATTCACACTTTATGAAATTCGCCGATAACTGCACATGTACGGGCTGTTTTTTGTAGTAACTACGTTCCATTTTGGACTCTTTTTTAGGCTTCTTTTAGGGTTTTTTTTTTTTTTTTTTTTGTTAACCATGAACTTAATTTATATATATATATATATATATATATATATATATATATATATATATATATTTAAAGTTTTTTATGGGCTTTTTTAGAAGGCTTAATCCAATTAATGAACTAAATAAACTTTTAAATTGTAATATAAAAATACAAATTGAATTGTAAACATTGGATAATACAAATCTTTATAAATTGAATTCTAATTTGAAAAATGCATCTATTTATAAACTTTGGGCAATACCAAAAAATAAATAAATAAATTGACTTCAATTGCCTTGAAATAATGTCCGGTAAATTGACTTCAATTGTCTTTCCCTAAACTACGTTGTTTTAGTTTAATAAAACAAAAGGAAAACTTTATTTTGATTCTTGAACTTTTACTCAATTTTATAAATTTTTTTTGAACTTTCAAATTTCTCATTTTGAATCCCTAAATTTTTAATTACTCTCAATGTGGACCCCTCCGTCAGATTTTAAACGTTACATGACGTTTATACCCCTGATTTTTGTATAAAATTTCACATTCCAAAACGTTTTTTTATTTTAAAAAAAAAATGAAAATTAAGGACATTTTGGTCTTTTTTATGTATTTTTAACGGCTAAAATTAACGAAAGGGTTCTAATTGAAAGTTCAAGAGTAAAAAATGAGAGATTTAAAAGTTTAAGGGAGGTTTGTAAAATCGAATTAAAGTTCAAAGGGTGAAAATGAAGTTTTCCCTAAAATAAAACTATATATATATATATATATATATATTATAGAGAGACAAGAATAAAACTTTGTTTTGGCTTTTGGGTCACGCGTGACGTGTCAGGCTAATTTAAAACATTTGTTTTGGGATAAAGTCGAGCTGTATTCCACCAAAAAGATAAAGAAATTGTTTTAAGAGCCGCCCACACAAATAGAAACGACAAATGGTAACGTGTTCGGCGTTCCAGCTTATTATTGAAATATTTAAACGTATTTAATTCATTTATTTTAATGAGCTTGAACTTGTTCACAAATGCTTAATTAATGTTTTTATTTCTTTTGTCATTTTATACTAATTATTAATTAAGTATTCACTTAAAAAAAATAATAATTATTAAAATATTTTTAATAAATATAACCGTTAACATAAGACAAATATTAAAAAGATATGATGGTTCTAAAAAGACGAATATTCAAAAATATGATTGTTAGAGAAAGAATAATTTTTTTTTTTTGAAGAATAATATTTAAATAAAAGAATGAAAATAAATAATTAGAATGTTGAAGTTGATGAGAGTGCTTCGAAAAAATAAATAGTTAAAATAGAAATTTATAATTGTTTAGCTATTTTGAGTAATAAACTTGAAAAATCTACTATAGATGCTCTAAAACTTCTTTTCGGATGCTCTAAAACGCATTCTCTCTCCTTCACTTGTATGCGTTTGTAACTTTGTGAGGGTGCTTTTGAGAATAAGATATGAATGAAGATAGAATAAAAATTATATTTAAATATAATAGAGTAAAATTTAGAGAGTTTATTATTTTTTACTGTTGCATAGCTGTTAGTTAAACTAGAAAAAAAACGAATTTTTAGTCAAATTTTAACTAAAAAATAGAGAGTTCATTAGAATCCTCTTATTTACATAGTGATTTAAGGAAAATAATATATATATATATTGAGAAAATGTTGCTGATTTTGCAAACGACAAAAAATAAAAAATAAAAAATTATAACATAACATAAAGTTGAGCTGACACGCTAATTTACAAACACAAAACATAAAAGCTCTCAACTTTAATTAAATATTTCTCAACCCAACACACACAAAACTTCATCACCAAACAAACACCTACTGAAAATCCACGGCCACCGAAACTCAAAGACAACCCAGCAAGTGATTGTCTAATGACCAAATCCATGGCCACCGAAACTCAAAGAGAGCCAGACAACTAAATAGAGATTTCCTAAACAGAGGCATTCATGGATCAAATCAACAAAATCTGTAGCAAAATCAACTACATAGCAAGAACCACTCAAAGTGACGAGATCTTAAATCAACTCAGATGTGAGAGTGTGGGGTGACCGGCGGCCATGGAGGTGGCTCGGCGGCCACCCCACAGCCCCTTTTTTTAATTAATTAATTTATATCTTTTTAAAATTTTTTATTTTAAAGTTTGCCAAACGATGTCGTTTTGGAGGGCCGACCACCCCACAGGCTTGGGGTGGCTCGCCGGTCACCCCATGGCCTATAGGGTGGCCGGCGAGCCACCCCCAGGCAATGTAGGTGGCTGGGCGGCCACCCCACAACCCTTTTTTTAATTAATTAATTTTCATTTTCTTTTTAATTTTTTAATTTTTTTTAGGGTTTGCAAAACGACGTCGTTTTGGGGGGCCTGTTTTAATTTTTTTTTTTTTTTTCAAAATGGCATTTTGGTAACTTAACCTTGCCAAAACCACATTGTATTGAATTTTTCGAGTAATATTAGGGACCATCTTTTTATCCTTCTAAAGTTGATGTGACTTTTAAAATTATCATTAAATTTTAGATGAATTATACTTAAATTTTGATCCAATGATAATTCTGAAAGACACACCAACTTTATGAAGATAAAAAGATGGTCCTTAGTATTACTCGAATTTTTCATCCTATTTGACGGTAATGACTAATAGAGTGATCAAATTGAAACTGGTTGGAAGTTTGAGAACTACTTTATTACATTTTGAACATTGAGGTGGTAAATTGAAAATAATTGGTAGTTTAGGAGGCTAAATTATATTGTTCCCTTGTTTTCATCTCTTCTCTTTTAGTGTTATACTCGTTTGTATTGTATTAGTTCTCCTAGTTTGTATCAAGTTTAAGTTTGTCAAACTTGATTACAATTGTAACTCTTTGCCTATATATATAGAATGAGAATGAAGTTGAGTTTATCTGCTTTCTTTAAAATAAAATAAAAATTATATTTAAATATAATAGAGTAAAATTTAGAAATCGAGTTCATTAGAATCCTCTTAGTTACCGAGCGATTTAAGCAAAATGATTCTTTTTTTTTGGTGAAAATGTTGCAAACGACAAAAAAAAAAAACATAACATAACATAAATATTTTTTACGAAAAAATTAAAAATAACATAAAGTTGAGCTGTCACGCTAATTTAAAAACCTTTCTTCCACCACCCAAAGATAAAGAAGAAGTAAATTTGTTTAAGAGCCGCCGACCCAAATTGTCACGACAAATGATAATTTAAAACATTTCTTTTGGGACAAAGTTGAGTTGTTTTCCACCCAAAGAGAAAAAAATAATAAAGTAATTGTTTAAGGCGACAAACGGTATCGGCTTTGGCGGAATGGACTTTAACTTTAAGCGGCCATCGGGACTGTTCGTAATTGCGCGAATCCAGGAATCTTGTTTTGTACATCATTTGAGCTCCAGCTCATTATTGAATTAGATAATAATATATTTAAACGTATTTTATTTATTTAAATGTTTTAAAGATTTCTTTAAAACATTTAACATTTAAAACATTTCTTCTGGTACAAAGCTGAGCTGTTTTCCACCGAAAGATAAAGAATAATAATAAGTAAATTGTTTTAAGAGCCACCGACACAAAAAGAAACGACAAGTTTTGTACATAATTTGAGTTCCAGCTCATAATTGAATTACATAATATATTTTAACTTATTTAAGTTCTTTCTAATGTTTTTGAACTTCTTCACAAATGCTTAATTAATGTTTTTATTTTCTTTTGTTAATTCATACTAATTATTATTAAAATTTTATCATTTGAATTAAGTATATACTTAATTTAAATCTTAATACATATAAATACACTTATTTACATGTGCTAATTTGATAATTGATTTTTATTGTGAGATTAATATAAAATTAATTTTTATAATTGACTTAAATTACAAATTTTATCAAAGTACACAAATTATGTTGTTGTGCCACGTTATCACTAATAAAATGATAATAAATATCACTTTTAATTTGATTGCAGAGATTAAATTATTATTTTGACTTACCTGGAAGATCTCTTAATTATTTTTTATATCGTAACAAACGATTTGTAATTTAGGCCAATTACAAAGATAAATTTTATATTTATCACTTTTTATTGATACATCATTTTTAAGAGAAATATCAATCAAATTTGATTTTTCAATAAATATTTATGTATGTAAACAATAAATAAAATATCTCTCAAATTTTTAAAAAAGTGATTTCAAATTATATCTGAAACTTTGAACTTTTTCAATTAAAATTAAAAACCCATAATTTAAATTCTTGTGATAACAGACGTTAATTTTGGAACTAACGGAGTCAGGGAGTTGAGTTCAATATAAATGCTTACGTTGGCCGAGCATGCAAACACTTTCTACTCACAGCAAACAAACCTTCAAGAGAGCTTTTGAGAATTCCTTCACTCACATTCAAGAAATGGCAGAGCAACTTCTGTTCGGAACTGCCGAGCGAATCATTGATACTTTGACTACATTGGTTGGCAAAGAGATCGGACTGCTATGGGGTGTCAAAGGTGAGCTTAAACGCCTGATGAACACCGTTTCAACAATCAAAGATGTACTTCTGGATGCGGAGGAGAAAGGGGCTGCAGGAGGCCATGCTGTCAAAAATTGGCTCAAAAAGCTACAAGATGTCATTTATGATGCAGAGGACTTCTTTGATGATGTTTCCACTGAAGCTCTAGGAAGGAAAATAATGACCCGTGATAAGAAGGCCAAAAAGGTATGCATTTTCTTTTCCAAATCTAACCCGCTTGTCTATCGTCATAAAATGGCCCATAAGATTAAGGCGATTAGGGAGAGGTTAGATGCCATCAACGCTGATAGGGCGAGCTTCCACTTGGTGGTACGCGATGCAGAGACTCGAGTTGCGAGTCGGGAGACCTATTCTTTTGTTCGTGAGAAGTCAATTATTGGTCGAGAGGATGATAAGAAGGTGGTTACAGACCGTCTGGTGGACTCTAACGTTGAAGATGATGTTTCAATCCTTCCAATTGTTGCCATAGGTGGATTAGGAAAGACTGCATTGGCTCAACTCATATTCAATGATGAGCAAATCCAAAAACATTTTCAGCTCAAAATGTGGGTGTGTGTCTCTAATCCCTTCAATGTTAAAGATATTGTTGGGAAAATCTTAGAATCCACAAAAAACTCGAAACAACTAGATGTTCAAATGAATACACTGGTAAACGATCTTAAAAAGGAAATCGATGGAAAGAAATACTTACTTGTGTTGGATGATGTGTGGAATGAAGATCATAGAAAATGGTCCGAATTGAAAGAAGTGCTGATGGGTGGTGCAAGAGGCAGTAGAATATTGGTGACTACTCGCACTGAAAGAGTTGCAAGCATTTGCGGGACAGTTAAATCATACTCCTTAGAGGGTTTACAGGAACACGCGTCGTGGTCTTTATTTATGCAGATGGCCTTTGAAAAAGGACAAGAGCCGGAGGAGAATTCAAGCATCGCTGTAATTGGGAGGGAGATCCTAAAAAAGTGTTCGGGTGTCCCTCTAGCCATAAGAACAATTGGAAGTTTACTACGCTTCAAAAAATCAGAAATAGAGTGGTCGAATTTTAAGAATGATAAACTCTCAAAAGTACCTCAAAATGAAACTGACATCTTACCAACTCTGAAGCTAAGTTATGATCAACTTCAATCACATTTGAAGCACTGCTTTGCTTATTGCAGTTTGTTCCCAAAAGATTTCAACATTGATAAATCAAAACTGATCCAGCTTTGGATAGCACAAGGGTTTGTCAAGTTATCAGATCAAAGTCGATGCTTGGAAGATGTTGGTAATGAATATTTTATGGATTTACTTCGGAGATCATTCTTTCAAGAAGCTGAAACAGATGAGTTTGATAACGTAACTCATTGCAAAATGCATGATCTCATGCATGATCTTGCCAATTTAGAGGCAGGATCGTTGATCACCACATTTGATGATAAGGAGATGAACGTGGATAAAAATATTCGTCATGTATCAATTGATTGCGATATCAATACTTTATCAATTACAACTTCATTGGGTAAAGCAAGTGGGATACGAACATTTCTTCGTCCCACTTGGAGACACTTAGAGTTTGGTGAGTCATTTTGTGAAGCAATTGTTTCAAGTTTCAAGCTCTTGCGCACCTTGGATTTGCACCGCCATGGAGGAATGGAAACCATTCTGCCAAGCTCTATTGGGATGTTGAAGCATTTAAAATATCTTGATCTTTCTGATAACTTCCGCCTCCAGAAGCTACCCAATTCTATAACCGAGTTGCATAATTTGCAAACACTGTTACTATGTTCTTGTTCCAATCTTAAAGAGTTGCCGGAAGACATGCAAAAATTAGTCAACCTCAGGCATCTTGATATAGATAGGTGTCGTAAGTTGAATTATATGCCCCGTGGACTGGGGAAATTGACTAATCTTCAAACGTTATCAAAATTTGCGATACACATGGATCCTCTCTCTAACGATAGCGGTGGGTTAAAAGAACTAAACGGACTAACTAACCTAAGAGGAAAGTTAGTGATTACAAATTTGAGACATGGAAAAGATGTTGCGTCAGAATGTAAGGCTGCAAATTTAAAGGAGAAAAAATATCTTCATGCTTTGACTTTACACTGGCTTCCTGAAAGAGGTGTCAATGACTCGGATGTTGCTGAATTGTTATTGGAAGACCTCCAACCACACCCAAATCTGAAAGAGCTTCGTTTAGAGTTTAACTGTATGAGTTTAAGGCTTCCGAGTTGGCTTTCGTTACTCACACATCTTGTTAGATTTGAATTATATTGGTGTACAAAATGCCAATATATGCCACCATTGAGTCAATTGCATTCTCTCAAGTATCTTTTTCTTGAAAATGTGGAAGCTATGGAGTACATATCAGTCGACAATGAGTTCTCTTCTTCTTCATCGGCACCAACACCATTTTTCCCATCTCTCGAGGAAATCCATCTCTCTAATTGCCGTAATCTCAAAGGGTGGTGGGGGAGGCATTCTTCTGTGGAGGCCAATAGTGATGGTGATAATTCTGTTGAAATAACAACGGAAACATCGATGACAGAGCATTGTTTATTCCCTTCGTTTCCTTGTCTTTCGACATTAAAGATCAATAATTGCCCTAGGTTGACGTCCATCCCAATGTTTCCACATCTTGAAAAAGAGTTGGTCCTGAGGGAAGCAAGCTCGAAGCTACTGCAACAAACAGTGATGATGAATATGGCAGTACCACAAAGCCCAACACCAACAACAATAGGCTCATCTTCATCCAATCCTCTCTCAAAATTGAAGTTTATAGAATTATATTCCATTGCGGATCTAGAAACGCTGCCAGAGGAGTGGTTGAAGAACCTCACTTCTCTCGAGTCTTTGAGGATATCTTTTTGCGATAGATTAAAGTCTCTTTCCCGTGGTATACGACATCTCACTACCCTTCAAGAGTTGAATATTGAGAGTTGTGCTGAGCTTGAGCTAGCCAATGATGAGGATGGGATGCAATGGCAAGGCCTTAAGAGCCTCTTCTCTTTGAACTTTTCATGGCTTCCAAAATTGGTGACTCTCCCATTGGGGCTTCAACATGTTACCACTCTACAAAAGCTCACAATTTCAAGTTGTCATAATTTGACGGCTATACCAGATTGGATCCAAAACTGCACATCACTTCAAGTGTTTCAGATTTATGAATGTTCCAGTTTGACATCACTGCCCGAAGGAATGCGTAGCCTAACGTCTTTGCAGAGGCTGGAAATTTATTCTTGTCCCGTCTTATTGCGAAGATGCGAGAAAGAAGTGGGTGAGGATTGGCCCAATATTGCTCACATTCCAGATTTAGTATTAAACGATTAAACACCCACGCATCTTGGACTGATTCAGGTATATACTCATCCTTTTGTCTTAATCCTTCATGGAAATTTAAGTACGCACCTTCTTCAGTATCATTTTCTTCATATTTCTTTGTTGTTAAATTTCAGATGCAGAAGCAGAAGAAACAGAGGATTTGGAGCATATTAAAAAATCTAGGGATCTGAATTCATGATTCTTCACATATCTAGAGAAACAATTAGCCTCTATTCTTGCTCTTCCCACCACCTCACTATTGTCGTCTCAAACAAAAGACAGTAAGTCAAGTTGCCCTTCGGGATTTTTGCCCACTCCTATACCATGGTGTGCGAGTTGTACCGTGAAGGAGGATTGGGCGCTGACTAGTGGGACGATGCCCATATTGGCCTCTACACGGTTATTATTATATTTTTCTGTTGCTTGGTAACTTAGATTTTGGTTTTTTGTCTTGTTTTTCAGCATTTGTGAGTGAAAAAAAGACAGGGTTGTCATTGTTGTTGTTAATAATGGTGTAGATGTATTGTCCTCTGGATTAAGCCAAATGAAGGAGGCATATGAGAGCTAGCTGAAGATCAGCATCTGCTTGATCTTCAATGGCACTGGCAACAGGCACAGCTTTGCCCTCTCTATCCTTCTCTCGTAAATGAATTTGGAGAAATTAATGCTTCTATTCAATTCCAAAGTTTAATATGTCGATTAAAAAAAAAAAAAAAAAAAGTAAAAATGTTTCTTTTAAGAGTAGAATTGAACTAATACAAGATGTTTGGTTGAATTTGAAATTATATTAATTATGTTTCGGTGAAGGTTTTAAAAGCACAAAGCGTATCATTGAAACATGTGAAGGCAATCAGGAACTGATTGATTCTGCTTTGCTTTCTTTAGGTAGGTGTTTGGTATTCTTTAAATTGAGTAGCTGTGATGTCGGAATTCATGTGCTGGAGGAAGAGTAATTCATGAGAGAATCTATAAACAACTAGAAAAAGATGTGGTGGTAGTTTGGTAAGTAGATCTGGAAATACTTGCATAGAAGGAATTTGGTTGCTTTAATTTGATTTTATATCCCACATTACTTGACAGTTTATTGCTTTCACAGGAAAATATAGAGATACATTTACAGGAGTGGGCCAATCAGGTTGATTTAGTGTGCTGCTTGCAATATTTGCAGGTTATATATATATATTTTTTTCCCTCTGTCTCGGTCAATTTCTCCCATAGTCCCCTACTTTCATTCAAAGTGTCAAATTCGAAATCTTAAAAGCATTTATACTTGCAATTGTGACTTGAACCTAATGAGATAGCAAGGAACTTCCACAAAATGTTTCATCTTTGCTGAAACTGGGGGGTCATTTTTTTCTTTTTCTTTCTGGTATGACTCCTGACTCTTGTACAATATAGTACGAAATAGAGGTTGATGAAAACCTATGGTCTTTAGAGGTATTTGTTAATTACATGAGAATTTACACTGTATAGTTGTTTGGATGTATTTATTTAAACTAGTTCAAATGTTTTGATTTAGCTAGTGCTTTCGGCTATTTACTTTCAATTTGATGATTTACTTAATTGTTTGTTTATATTGGTTGCTTTTCTTGGTACTGAAACTAAGATAATAGGGTTTACATCTATGTACTACTCTCTCTTTCTTTCACTCCCTTCGAGTTGATTTTGTAGCCCGGAAAGATTATGCATTTTGATTAGATTCTAAAATTTTTGAGATTATGCAGATTATCCAACAATCAAGTGTGTGTATATATATATTCATGTGATTTTCAATTTTTTTTTTCTTTTTTTTTTAAAAATTCATAGCACCGAGGTTGATGCTTCACCAAAATTATGGAGAACATCTAAGTCGATTTCAGTTTCCATTGAGCTACAACATGTTCTTGTCTGGCAATTTGAATTAGAAAGTTTTCATAGTGGAATTATCCTACTGTTTTGATTTCACTTTATTTAACATGTTATGTGAAGAGGCATTGTCCACGTCAAGTTTTGTTAACCTTGAACTTCTTTCAATGAAAATAAAACTTTCTTGTCAGTCATTTGGACTATTTTTGGCTTAGTGTTAATTCAATGCTTTAACATGGTTGTTTGAACCTCTAGGTGGTAGTTCAATGGGCCAAGAAAATTTCTGAAGTGGTTAGATGTACACTAGGGCATGAATTCAAATCTCACAATGGGAATCTCCATGCTTGATTAATGTAAACCACCTTGGGTGGGGCTGAGTCAGTCGGACTTGAAGGAGTGTGCATGATTCCCGCTGCCTAAGCCTCTCTTGTGTCACTCCGCAGTAGGTGCTACTATGGTCACGCCTAGGTAAAAAAAAAATTGTTGTTTGAGCTTAGGTTTCCTTGATTTTTTATTTTTTTTTCCTATTCATGATATTGCTAATATCTTATCATCCTGATCAATACTAGCATTATGGCCATGCAGGGAAAATCAAGTAGCTGAAGAATGTTGAAGCATACCACAACAAAAGTAGCAGCATGAAGCCAAAAATTGTTCCTGCATTACATGATCTCACTGAAAATCTGTCGAGCTCAGTGGTGCTGCAGTGATTTAGCCTCCTTGCCGGACTCACGCATCTGGTCTTCTATGCAAGCTTCTTTCTGTTAAGGCATGTGACTTAAAGCCATCAAGCATGTGCTTGTGGGACCCAATCAGTTTATTGTCCTACAAAGCCTTGGAATTGGTTTTCTTTTTTTGGGTCAACTTTGACTCCTTGCCTTGCACGGACTTGGAGTTGTTTCTCTTTGCCAAAATTGAATTCCTTCTCCTAGTTGTATTGGTGTCTTGCACAATCGACTTATGACACTATAAAAGGACTTGCTACGTCCTTGTGAAGTGTGCCAAGCCAAATAACTTTATAAGTGCCAAAAACGTGAAGCACTAAAGGGAGGAGAAAAATAGAGAATTTTGAGAGAAGGAAGTACAAGGGCTGCCACGGTATTTTCTTCTTGGTGGTTTTTGGAGGAGCCAAAAACAAGTGATTAGAAGAAAAAGGGTGCTGCAGAGTGAGAGAAGAAAATAGAGATCAACCGCCATCTGTTCTAGCAAAAGAAGAGTTTGTACATTTGTCTTTTGTATTCTATTTTGGGGATAATCTTTCTTGTGTGATAGTGAGATTTGAGTGTATTGGGGCTTTGGGATCTGAATGATTTTCTCTCTACTATTTTTGTACTCCATCTTTTGATAGTGAATTTTCTCCGGGTCGTTTCCGCCAGTGGATGTAGGCTTGTTAAGCTGAACCACTTAAATCTTTGTGTCGTATGTGATTGCTTATCTTTGTTATTCCGCATTCTTCTTATTTTTCACATCTCACGGGTCTTGGGAAATAGGATTAATTTCCTCACACTTTCACCAATTCATTTTTGGACTTGGAAGCTTTTGAATCTCAGGTTTTTCTCAATCTCTCATTCCAGTCTTTTGGGTTTAACTGTTCTCCTCTATGGGGTGAATCTGGTTTTGATTTTTCTCCTTTGTGGGTTGAATTGTTGATCTGTGTTTGTCATGCTTTTGGGGGTTTTCGTTTCAATCTCAGGTTTTGGTTGATATGGGAGAGTGAGCTAGTTTTCGTGGGCTTCTTTGGGGGTGTGATGGGAGTTCAGCTTAGACTAGTGGTTCGTGGGTCTTCTTGGAGCTAGTGGCTCATTTTAGGCTTTAGGTGGAATTAAATAGTGATTCAGAGAAATTGTGAGAGTGGTAACTTTAATATCTTTAAAAATTTTATTAAAATTTAAAATGTGTCCTTATTTAAAAATTATTTCCTTTTAAAAAAGTGACTCGCATGGACCCAACATGAGTCACGATCAGACCCATGGTGGGGTCGGGTGGTGACCTTGCTGTCAGCATTGGGTCACAATAATACAACTTTAAAAATAAGGAATTTTGTGTATTTTATACCCTTTACTTAAGATATAACAAAAAATATTGCTAAAAAAAATATTTATGAATTTGCTATCACTATAATACAAGGCAAAGAAAATATTGATCTTGTTGATGCATTAAACGTCAAGCACACCAAGAGTTGGAAACAAAACGGTGGAAAAGTAAAAAGAAACAATTCAACTTATATGAACAACATTGTTACGCATAAGAAGAAAGAAGAAAAAAGAAAACAAATAAATCAACTTGTATGCTTATAAAAATCCCCTCTTCATTGTTTAGGTGCTGATCTCGGAAAGGATTGAAAATATATACGATACTAGAAATGAGACATGTCAACACTAAAGCAGATTTATGCTTATAAAACAATTAACAGGTAACAAAAACAGAAACACTGAAAGGAGACTTCCCAGTCTAACCAACTGCCAATCCTTACGGATATCAAATGTGTAATTGATCTCCAAGTAGCACTTGTAGTCGTCATCAACAAACTGAAAACAGAGAAAAAGTTTTATGTCTGGAGAACATAAAACAAAAATGCAAAAAAACAAACATGGCCTAAAGTTTTATGTCCTTATCTCATGACACAGAATTTCTGTCAAATTATTTAGAATAATTAAGGCAAACCAAAGGCTAAGGCAACATAGAACATTGGCTGAACCGACCTTACTTCTAGCGGAGTACGGTCCTCTGGCAAATAATTACTAAAAAAGAATGAGATCAAATGAAGCATATGAGGATGAATCCTATGTGTATGACAGCATGAATGAAATTGGTTTCTGGCTCCACTAATCTTGTTCTCTTTATTTGGTTTGAATCAGACCATTGGATTGAGAAAGTATTGCATATGGGGCGATTCAGTTTTAGATGAATCTCCTCAAAAGAAAAAGAAAAATCTTGGTCATCAGGAAAACAAAGGCATAAAGTATGACATTTCATTTCAAATATTTATCTCGAATTGGCCATTCTATTATCTAATTAGGCTTCTAACTTTCTAGTCAATAGTTCACTGCCAAATACTAATATTTCTTGTTAGGTATAGCAAATATCAAACCACTAGTAGTTTCTATTTTCCAACCTCTCTGGCATAAAAATTATCAAATCACACGAACAAGTATTTCAATTAAGCACAAACATATAACATGCTTTCCAATTTTTACCTACCCACACGTTTATGGGCTTGAAACCCACAAGCATAGGACTCAAGCTTTTCTGCACAATTTTGGATGAAAGAAACAGCAAGCTTATAAGAAGAAGAAGAAGGTTCACCCTGTAAAGCATACAAGGGACATAAAATCATTAAGGTGGAAGTAAAGTAAGACTTTAAAATCCAACAGTGGCTCATGAAAAAACATACAAGAATACAATAAAAACAAAAGCATCGCATAATAAGTGAAAATCCAATAGGAAATGTGAGATTTAAATATAGATGCCATGTTAAAGCAACCAACCCTTTAAACTAAATGGAAAAAATAAACAAAACTGACAAGAAATATGTTAACTAATATATTGTGCATCAAATTGCAATGCAGTCAACACTTAGTTTCAGTTGATAATTGACTTGAATCTTATTCATTCAAATACATACAGGTCCAAGATACTTGATGCTTTGTTGTCGCAGCTTTGGTCTTGGGCAGTGTTGGAGATCGAGGTATTTGCCTTCCTCTACATCCAACCTGCAGAAAGTCATAACAATAAAACTCTGCACAACAAATTGCCTTTATGCCTAGCATAAGGCACACTTCTTGCAATAGGGAAACTATATTAACAAGCCAAAGAAGCAAAAATTAATTACCCATTGATATACTTTCTCTTCTATTCGTTTTCCCCATCATTCTTTTCTCAAACAATTTTATTGAAACAAGAGTATTATCATCACATTTCAAATATTCTTGAGAAAATTTAAATAGAGCCAATACCATGAACTAAGAACAATAACTTTTTTTCTGGAGGAAATCATTTTTTTTTTTGGAGCTAAATCTTTGCTTACCAGTAGAAAAATGGCTGACCAGCATCCGCTTTGCACCACTCTTCGTAGTATACATGCAAGCTATGCCCATATCGATGCCGGGGATCAATCTAACCGTTTCAATAGCATTAACAAAAACAAATACAAATAAATATTAGTAAAACTTTAACAAAAAAATTAAAACTTATCAGTAAAAATTGCTTATTTCATCAATTTAAAAGTAATGGGGGAGAAAGCCTTATTCAAACTACTGGGAAAAAAAAAAAAAAAAGGCTAGGCATGAAACCTCTTATTTCCGGTGGAAAACCCTCTGCGTGGAAGAAGGTGGCGGTGATACAAGCGGCCCAGGAGTTGCACCTCTCTGTAGAAGAGATCTAATTCTTGACTAAAAGCTCTACAAAAATGCAGCTCTAATATATCGACCAGCAATTGTTTTTTACTTGATGAGGATAGCAACCTGCATCTTATGGGGTAGCATAATAACTATCTTACTTTTCACCTTCTTATTCTTTTCCATTCTCACTTGGAACCAAATTCTTTCTGATCATGAGTACAAATTTATGCAAACATATATATAAAGAAAAAATCTTAAAATAGAAGTTAAACTCTTCTTCATTTTCAAACAACCTTTTAGAATTCCATGTCTAATTCGTACTCTGTCCACCTATAATATCACGTAAATAACCAAAAACTTGATATTACATTTTAATACAGTTTTGAATTCAGATCCAAAAGTGGTGAAGGTCTTCTTTAAAGTTAATCACATCGAAGTCCTCCGCACACAACAGAGCATGTTCAAGATAATTCAACTAACACTAGCAACAATTAAAGAAAACCCACGTACAATTCAATCAATTCAAGTATATCACAGTCAATGAGTAAGGCTGAAAGCATAGAATTCCCCCATTAAAGTCACAACAGAGCATTTTCTAGATAATTCAACTAACATTCGCGCCCTTCACACATCGTCGATCTCCACATTAGGGAGCTTATGGAAGGTAATCGTTTTCAAAAGCAATAAAGTAGGTGACTATGAAAATGAAAATTATCAATCGATCTAAATCCAATAATAAAATTACCTCTGATAATATAATTTTGACAACCCACTTCCTTGCTGGATAGGTAGAGAAAGTCTAAATAGTATACTCCCATTCTCATATCCTAAGATGGCATTGTCAATTTGTTATTAGACATTTCTTTTTTTTTTAATTTATATTAATTTAAGGATTGATTGGAAATTCTATGTCAGTAGAGTAAAATAGTAGTAAAACAAGAGTAATGCTATAGAGCATTTCTCAGACATGTGAATTCTATAAAAATTGTCACGTAAATTTTTATCAATTGTCCGAATTACTCACAATTGGAACAAAAAATTATTAGAATTCGATTCCTCTCCTTCACTAAGAGTGCGTTTGACATATTGGCACAGGCAGCGTCACAACAAGTAAATGATCAAATTTGGATGGAAGAGGCCCCAACTTGTATTTTTGATATTGTTAATCTAGAGCTTTTTGCTCTTTCAATTTAGAGCCTTTGGGCTCTAGTTTTGTTTTTATATTCTTTATGAATGAAAGTAGTATTTTCTCAACCAAAAAAAAAAAAAAGAGTGCCTTTGACATTGCAATTTAAACCAAATCGCAAAAAATAGATTGTTTGAAATTACGTTTTTTAAAAATTAAAAAATTTGAGTTTTTAAATCGCAAATAATGATGTGCATTTTTTAGAACGCACAATTTTAAAAGCTAAACTACGATTTTAAAGGCCAAACTATAATTTTATCAAACATTTAACTATATTTTTAAAAATTAATATTTTAAAATCACAAACGGACCTAAATGCCCCCTCCAAAACATAACCGCATTTCTGTCCGAGGCCTATATGCTTCCTTACGCAAAGTATTAGGGCTGGGCCTGGTTCTTTACTCCAAAACCTTTTGCTGATCTTGACTGTGGACTTGGCCGATTGCTGAGGAGCTTGAAGGAAACCTAGCCGAAGGTCGGAAAACAATACGATTCCTTAGGCCCCGCCCAATTGATTAGTTGAACCGAAATTAACTGACCCACCATTGGTTCGGTTTAGTTCAACATTTTTTTTTTTTTTTTTTTTTCATGGTTGTTCAGTTCAGCTTTAATTGTGACAGATTCTAACTACCAACCTCATCGATTCGGTCGTCAAAATCCCAGGGTTTGATCCTCTATACCAGTTGTTTCAAAATCTTAACAAAATACATTTAGGAAAGTTAACTTTAAATTTTTGAATTATTGCGAGTTTTGAGAAAACTCTTAATTTATACCCTTTAACTTTTAATCTCAATTAATTTATCTCTTCTGTCAGATTTTAAACGTTAAAAGTAATAAAATAATGTTTATACCCTTAACTTTTCTATAAAATTTTAAATTTACAATTAATTTCAAATTATTTTTATTTTATTTTATTTTATTTAAAAAAAAAAGAATAAAGTTAACGGCTTTAAATAAACCTAAATAAAAATTTAAAAATAAAATAAACGAAAATCAAAAGGTAATATATTCTTTTTAGGCATTTCTGTTAGAAGTTAACGGCTAAAACTAATGAATTGAGGTAAATTGATTGAAATTGAAAGTTAATGGGTGTAAATTAAGAGTTTTTAAATTTTGAGGATCTTCTCAAAACGCGCGGTAGTTCAGGGGTATAAAGTAAAATTTTTCAAAACACTTTTGTGCTATCAAATAATGCTATATATACCAAATTTTTATCTTTATTTTTTTGTCTGCCATGTGGGGTCAAAGGAAACCCCATTGTTTAGACAAATAATAATAATAAAAAAAAATAAAAATAAAAATAAAATAAAGTAACTATTCGAACAGTTAGGTGGAGAGTCACACGGGGCGTGAAAAAAAATCTACCGTTCTTACTGTTACTTTATATCATTAGAACTCGTAGTGGTTTCGTAACCGTTAAACAATATATTTTCTTTTGTGCCCCACATGGCACAGCACCTAAGTAACCGTTCGAATGGTATTACATGAAGTTTTTATTTTCGATGAATGAGAAATTTCATGAAAACCGAAGCTCAAAAACAGGGCAACACCTCAAAACAATCCCTTACAAAGGCTGAAAACTAGCCAAAACAAAGTAAAAACAACCTCTTCAATCAACAAACTGAGGAAAAACAACCAAAACAAGAAAAAACAGCCTACTTGCCATCATTTACAAGCATATCAGTATGCAAATTCCACAAAGAGCACAAAGCAAGATTTTCTCTAGTTCTTGGAAACCCTCATTTCCCAGCCATTTTAGTTCTTACTTCCCACAAGATCTTTTTCAGAGTTTGCTCTTCAGTGCTTGGAGTACCATCACGTCTAAAGCTCATTTTTGGTACGCCAATGATTGTACACAGCAGACCCAAGAACCAGACAACATAACAAACAATGAAGAGATTTATTCCCCCAATTATTACAGCCTAGATGCATAAGATCATCCTAGATCATAGGATGCTACTCAACTCTACATCGAAGCATGCAGAAATTCCAGATTCTGGAACTAAAACTGCATTAAAAAAAGAGATGATCCCGAGTCTCCAACTAGCTATGGCAGAAACTACATTGCACCTCACCCTTATAGCTCCATTTAAGTAATTTTTTCCTTGTAAGAAGTCTATCCTTCATAGCAAGCCACATGATAAAAGCTTGCTTAGGAATGGCAAGACAAAACCAGACCATCTTCCAGCAAAGAGACTTCTCCCTCTTCTCTCTATGAACATCCCAAGTATCTGAGCTGACATAAAACCCTTTTTAGAAGCAATCCAAACTGGTTTATCTCAAATCCCCAATCCAACTTCAGGAAGTCTAGCTTGTATCCCAACAAGAGCTTCAGACCTAGTTGGTCTCCAAAGCCAATCCCCATTACAAATAACAGAAGAAAGCTTTGCCTCAATATTACTATGAGCATCAGAAACAGGTCATTTCTTAGACCACTTTTGATTAGTTCTTTTCATTGAACATGCTTCTCAAAATCTCCGATTTCTATGTTGGATATCTTCATATGACATATATAGCTCATGATTGTGTGGGCTTTAGTCCCATCCCCCTTGAGAGAAAGATAATGTCTTCATATATATAAAATTTAGGTAATAACATAATATTAAATGTGCGAGCTAGCAGGTAATATCCGCAACCGTATACCCTTAACTTGTTATTTGCCCGATTTGGGTGGTTTTTTGTAAAGAAAAAATCCAACCTGCATGAGTTATGAAAAAAGTAAAATAAAATTTGTCCATAACCTTTATGGATTAACTCAGTATTTGCCTGTTTTGGGTGGTTTTTGGATAAAAAAAGATCCAACTTCAATGAGCAAGGGACAAAAAAACAAAAAAAAAACAAAAATTGTCCATTACCTTTAGGGTTAGTAGAGCCTAGCGGGCGACCAATTATAACTGGCCTACTGAGCATCCCTAATTCCAATTTTTAAAAAATCGTTTACTTTTTTTTTTTGAAAAATGTTGAGAATTTATCATTAATGAGAAAATCCAGAGCTTAAAAACTCTAAATTACAAGAGCTGTACGCTCTATAGCAAGTATATCAGAAATACATGGAGGCATCTCCTCCATCCATATATTATCAATACACTTTCTAACTGCTTCTTTAGCTAACCCATGGGCAGCTTTATTAGAATTTCTCTTCACATGTCTGACTTGAGCCGTTCGAAAATGTCGTAGAAGCATTCTAGCGTCATCTATGAAGTGTCCGTAAGGACTCAAGTCTTCAATCTCAGCTTGAAGCGCTTTAACCACAATCAGAGAATCCCCTTCCAAAATTACATCTTGAACGCCTGTGTCTCGTCCAAACTCTGCTGCGTAAACTGCTCCCATGGCTTCCGCTATAACTGGTGGTTGTTTAGTTTGGATTGTCAAGCTCCTTGCTGCAATGATCTCTCCAAAGGAGTCTCTTATAAGCACCCCAACACCCAGCCGATTACTCCTCTCATCCATACCTACGTCCCAATTTATTTTGTAGAACCCAGGTGGTGGGCACCTCCAGACTTCCGCATCCACCCCTGGTTCACGTAAGATTTCGTTCAAGCTGTCCTGCTTCTGATTTGCTTCCAGGAACATCTCGTGGGCCTCCTTTGCTTCATGGATCAACCGGTTTGGGTGTATAAACATACCTTCATGCAAAACGTTATTTCTCCTTTTCCAAATGCATTGGGCTATTGTTGCAATTAAACCCATCTCATCAGAACTGCATCTCTCCGAAAGCTTCACCATTATTTCTCTAAAATCTGGACCCAGACTCCCCATTTTCTGGATCTTCCTATCACACACCCCCCAAACATCCCTTGCAGCTGGACACTCCCACAACACGTGGAGAATTGTTTCGGTCTCTTGACTGCACAGAAAACACCCCACCTCCAGGTCCATTCCCCTCCGCAGAAGATTATCTCTGGTTGGGAGCAGATTGCTACACGCCCTCCATAGGAAGACTTTCGTGGAATTTGGGATTGAAAGGCCCCATATCAATTTCCAGAAAAATTTCCAGCCGTTACCTTTTGAGCTCGCGCCCCCCTCACCTTGACTCCTTTCTTGCTCCAAAAAATAAGCACTTTTGACGGTGAATATTCCGGTTGGCGTTGCTCTCCAGACCATTTTATCCGGACGGTCAAATCTGCTGAGAGGGATATTGCATATAATTTCTGCCTCTTCTTTTTCAAACAGGGATTGTATCAGAGGAACATTCCAGCCCCTTGAATGTGGGTCCATTAGAGCTGCAACTTTCTCATCACTTGACAAAGATAAGCATGGAGACTGAACTTTAAAAGATATAGGCTTAGGAATCCATTTAGACCCCCATATATTGACACTCTGCCCGTTCCCTATCCGCCAAATCATCCCTTCTCTCAACAATACAGTAGCAGCCATTAAACTTCTCCACGCAAAGGACGGCCTGCTACCAATTTTTGCTTCCAACAATGAGCTTTGACTAAAATATTTGGCTTTTAAAATGCGCCCCACCAGACTATCAGGATTTTGGATAATCCTCCATCCTTGCTTGGCTAAAAGGGCCATATTAAAACAGATTAGGTCTCTAAATCCCATACCTCCGTTAGCTTTTGATCGCCCCATTTTCTCCCAGCTCATCCAGTGTATCTTCTTCACATTATCCTTGTGTCCCCACCAGAATTTCTGCATAATTCCATTTAACTCACAACATAGAGTTTTGGGCAGCAAAAAAATGCTCATGCTATAAGTAGGTATCGCCTGTAACACAGCTTTAATAAGAATCTCCTTTTCTGCTTGTGAGAGGAATTTTGCTTTCCAATCATTGTCACGTTTATTCACTCTCTCCTTAATCTTGTGAAACTCTCGAGTCCTTGATTTTCCCACCAAAGCTGGGAGCCCCAAATAAGTGTCAAAACGCTGCGAAGCGGGTATCCCGGACAAATTCTGGATTGTCAGCCGATCTTCCCTGCTAGTATTTCTGCTGAAAAAAACAGCAGTCTTCTCTTTATTCAAACGTTGCCCTGAGACGGCCTCATAATCTTCCAGAATTTCTGACAAAAAGGCCCAATCTTGCAAATTAGCCTTACAGAAAATTAGGCTGTCGTCTGCAAAAAATAAATGGTTAATTTTGGGGCCCCTTAGGGAAGTAGGGACTCCCTTAAGCCTTCCATTTAAAGCAGCCTGTTGAAACTTAAAACTGAGGACCTCTGCACAAAGCAAGAAAAGGTAAGGCGAAATTGGATCCCCTTGTCTAATCCCTCTAGAAGGACGGATAAGACCAACGGGTTCCCCATTGATAATTATTGAATAATTGACACTAGTAACACAAGACATTACAAGCTCCACCCATTTCGCATCAAAGCCCATCTTTCTCATCACCGCCTCCAAAAAGACCCATTCCACTCTATCATAGGCTTTACTCATATCGAGTTTTAAAGCCATATATCCCACCTTACCCCACATCCTAGAATGCATAGTGTGAAGTGTTTCGTAAGCCACCAAAATGTTATCCGTAATTAATCTCCCCGGAATGAAAGCACTTTGGTTGGGTGAGATAATTTCCGGGAGTATGATTTTTAACCGATTAGCTAACACTTTGGAAATAATTTTGTAAATCACATTACAAAGACTAATCGGTCTAAAATCAGTGACTTTCGTCGCTCTATTATTCTTGGGAATAAGGGCTATGTGAGTAAAATTAATATCCTTATCAATTTTTCCATACCTGAAAAAATTGGAGACGACTTTTCCAGCTTTCGGACCCACCGAGTCCCAATGATCTTGGAAGAAACAAGTCGGAAAACCGTCGGGGCCTGGCGCTTTCATGGGATCCATTTGGGATAAAGCCATATAAATCTCCTCCATGGTGGGCTCCCGCACAAGTCTGGAATTCATTTCAGCTGTGACTCTATTGGGCAATAGATCCAGACTTTCATCCACCCCAGTAGGGTGTGAGGATGTGAACAGATTCTGATAATAAGAGCAAAAAGCCCTCTCAACTTCTCTCGGATTGGACCATCTCCTGCCCTCCTCGTCATCAATTTGAGAGATAATATTTTTACATCTCCTCTGTTTTACGCATTCATGAAAGAATCGTGTATTCTTGTCCCCATTTTTGAGCCAATGCATTTTTGCTCTTTGTCTCCACGTTACATCAGCCTGAGCCAAAAGGTCACCCAACTCAGTCTGCAATCTTTTTATCTCACCCCTCCTAGCAGTACCTTCTACTTCCTGCAGAGTTCGTAGTAGTGCTGATTTTTGAGAAATAATATCTTCAGTTGGTGGGACCTCCTTCTTTCTCCATTGCAGTAACTCTCTTTTACTTTGCTCCAAATTACTTTTAATTCCTTGCCAGGCGTCACCTTTCCTTTCCTTTTGCCTCCACACTCTCTTGATTATTTCCTTGGGTTCCACTTTTCTACTCCACCTAGCCTCATATCGAAAACAGAATTGTTTCCTTCGTCCCGTTCTCCTCCCAGTTGAGCATTCAATAAGTAATGGAGCATGATCCGAACTTCTAGTCACCAGAACCTCCACTTGAACATTATTAAAAAAATCACACCACTCCATATTGCCGAAGGCTCTGTCAAGCCTTTCTTGGGTAAAATCCTCCGCTTCACGTCCATTATGCCAAGTGAATTTGGGACCCGAGAAACCCAAATCCTGCAGATTACATTGCTCCACAACTTGCTGAAAATCCTGCATTTGTCTCAGTGCTTTACGCCTCCCTCCCCACTTCTCACTGTCTTCCAAAATTTCGTTGAAGTCTCCCGCACATAACCAAGGGGTTGGAGCAAAAGATTGGAGATAATTTAATAAACTCCAAGATTCCTGTCTTTTGCTAGCATTGGGGTTGCCGTAGAACCCTGTAAATTTCCAAGCCTGCGTCCCCGACACTGAATTGATCACTGCGTTGATATGCCAACGACTATAGTTTTGAATCTCAATGCTAACATCATTTTTCCAGAGTAAGGCGAGGCCTCCACTCTTGCCCACACTGTCCACACCAAAGCTGTTATTAAAACCAGCCTTTATTCTTATGAACTCCAAACTCTTAGCTTGTAACTTGGTCTCCATGAGAAAGACCATGTCGGGTCTCTTTTCCTTTACCAACCGGCAAAGGTCTCGAACTGTCCAGGGGTTCCCAAGCCCCCGGCAGTTCCAACTCAAGACAATCATGATGACTGGCGGGGCTGAAAGTCAGCCACCGCCATTCCTCTTTGAAAGATTTTTTGAGTTGCACCATTTCTTTTTCCCCTCTTACTGCCTGATACTACAGTAAAACCTTCATCCCGTTCTTCCGCATTTCGTTTGCTCTGAATTGTGAAATCTTGTTGGGCCTCTGACCCATTACTTGCTTTCTCCCGGGCCAGTTTTTTCCACTTGCGCAGAGTTGGACTACCCACTTTTTTGTTGGGCCCACCCCCATGTAGATTGGGCGAGCTGCTTTCCTTGCCGTTATTAGCCACTTGTCCTGCTGCACCCACATTGAATGTACAGGTGGCCTTTGGATTAATGCCCCCATCTTTTTCATGCACAGAGACATTGAAGACCCCTTTGTCCGTTCCTCCCACGCATTCAACTCCTCCAACATTCTCCACTTTTGACTCCTCATTACTCCTCCTTCCGATTACATTCTCATTTCCATAACTACAGATTTTATTTCCTAAATGGAAATCTTTTTTCAAAGAAGCATTTAAGAATTGCTCCTTATTTAGGCTCATGGCTGTTACTCCTTCGACTACTCCCCCGAATTCATAGCCTTTAGAAGCGCTTCCCTTTCCATCAGTTACACCTGCCATATCTTCTGTCTCTCTCCCACATGGAATCTCCCCCGATTTTTGCAATCCGTTACAATCTTCATTAAATGAAGATTCGCTGCTGTTTCTCTCTGCTTCTTTCCGTTTTTGATCCTGTTTTTCCTGCCAAGCAGCCTCCTCCGACCGGCAATGTTTATTGCCGTTTTCTCTTCCGGTGCCGACCGAGCTGGACTCCTCCCTCTCCCACCATTTTTTGCCTGCTATCCATGGCTTCGTTGGAGGAACACGAAGCCATGGGCCATACTCTTGCTCTGACCCCACCATTCGCTTTCCCGAACCTCCAGTACAACCTTTCACGCCATGACAAATTACTCCGCAAGTGTAACAAAATTTCGGCACCTTCTCATACTGGAAAGGAATCCAAATAGAGCGTTGCTTCATGCGGAGCATGGTACCCCGAGGAAGGGGTTTGAGAACATTGACCTGAACTTTAACCCTCAGGAAAGCTCCCCAGCCAATTCCCTCCTCATTGGTATCCACCTCTTCGACCACCCCTATCGTCGCTCCCAATTTTTTCCCCATCTCCATCCCCATACAAGCGAGGGGAAGACGAAACATTCGGACCCAAAAGGCTGCATATTCAAACCTCATTTCCTCTGGAGATAGAAGGCCATCAAAATCTTCCACAGCGAAGAGATGGCCTTCAAAGATCCAAGGTCGTCCTTCAAGGACTCGCTCCTTATCCCAATGGTGTTCGAATTCCATAAGAAACATATTGTCTCCCATTACTTTGAACATCATATGGCCTGTCAGCTTCCATCCACGAATCAGTTTCGCTCTGATTATATCCTTCCCAATTATTCTATCAGCCATTAGCTTGCCCACTAAACATGACTTGCCCTTTTCCACAATCTCCTCCACGTCTTCTTCCAGAAATTCAACCCCATTCAGTTCCGACTCCGAGAGAGAAAACTTCCCCCACATTTTCGTTCAATTTTATCATTTATTAACTCAATATAAATATACACATTTAAGGGGTAAACCGTACTATATGAACTGATAATACCTTTATTCCGCATATACACTTTGCAAAGAAGGGATTTTAGTAACCACATTTGCACTTTACAAAATCCGTTGATAACCGCACATGTGTAGGCTGTTTTTTTAAGCAACTGTCAATCTACTTTGCGTTTTGAACTCTTTTTTGGGCTTCTCTTGGGTGTTTTTGGTTTTTGGTTTTTTTTTTTTTTTTTTTTTAGCCCATGAAATTAATTTATATATATTATAAGTTTTTTAATGGGCTTTTTTAGATGGCTTGATCCAATTAATGAACTAAATAAACTTGTAAATTGTAATATGAAAAATACAAATTGAATTGTAAACATTGCATAATACAAATCTTTATAAACTGAATTCTAATTTGAAAATGCTTCTATTCATAAACTTTGGGCAATACCAAATAATAATAATAATAATAATAAATTGACTTCAATTGTCTTTCCCTATAACGACATTGTTTTAGTTTAATAAAACAATTCACCAGATAATATTTGCCTACCCATATCCCACGATCCATCGGCATATGTGCAGATAGTAAATATGGTATCTGACTGGCTGGAATTAGGGGATAAAAATTCATTTGTAACCCATGCAGATGGGCGGATAGCGAATGCAAAACGATTTTTAACCGCCCATTTGCACAGCCCTATACACACTGTAATGGTGTGATAGTATATGACCAAGCCCCTTAATCATTCATCATATATCTCAATGTAATGGTCTAAATTTTTTTTATTAAAAATAATGTAACACAAGAATCAGCTTAACCAACAAATTTAGAGCATTATTAGCAGTCTCACCAAAATCATTTTTTTGACTATTATATTGGGCTAATTTAGTGAAAAAGCTCTAAATCCCTCTCTCATTTTCTTTTCCTTTCCTCACGCATGCCTCTCGCCTGTTCCTTGCCTTTCTCACCCATTTTGCCTAGCACCGTTTCTGAAGAGCACCATTTTCTCACCACCAATGCATCTCTTAATCCTGAGTCTCGTCGTGACCATTAGGATAAGACAAAATTTTTAAAATATGATAATTAGGATAAGATGAAAAAAATATATATATGATCGTTAAGAAAAATACAAAATTTTAAAAATATTACTGTTAGAATAAGGAAAATATTCAAAAATATGATAATTACGAAAATACAAATTTTCAAAATATAAAAATTTAAAGAAAGAATAAAGTAATCTTTGAAAAAAAAAATTTAATGAAATAGTGAAAGTGAATTATTAAAATGGTGAGGCTATGTGAATGTTTTAAATTTTTTTTTTTTTTTTTTAAAGTATTTTTGACTATTTTAATGAGTAAAATTTGATAAGGCTGCTAATAATACGCAAAGCATTCGTAATAGACTCACCAAAATAGCTTTTTAGGTGAACCAAATAACTGCAAGACACAAAAAATTCTCCCCAACAGTCTCACCAAAATGCTGAATTTTGTTTTTCGAATTAATAGTACTCAGCAGCTTTTTATAGCATTATTCACTCGCCAAAAGCATAACAAATAATAAAAATATTATCTCTCCCTTTTTAATTCATTTTTTCACATACATGGCAGTCGATGGTTGAGGTCAATGAAAATTGGAGAGAAATTAATCTTATTCATATTGAAAGCATATGATCTTTGGGAAAAGACAATTTTTTTTTTTTTTTTTTCAAAAAAATTTATGACCGTTTGGAAAAGAAATTTTTTAGAAAATATATGACCGTTAGAATAAGACCAACATCTAAAATATAACCGTTAAGATAAGACATATTCAAAAGCATAATTGAACAAATATTAAAAAATATGAATATTGGAGAAAGAATAAAGAAATATTTAAATAATATTTCAAAACATATAGGAGTGCTTTGAAAAAATATATAGTTAAAATAGAGAAAAAACTTTTAAGGCTGCAGCTAGAACTGTTTGGCTGTTTGCTTTGCAATTGCCGGATATGAACCTAGTTTTGTCTTACGTATCACTCTTCTCCCTATTTCAGTATGAAAAACACTAGATTTACAAACAAATTTTACAGAAAAATTTTTATAAACTGATATGACACAATATGATTAGATATAAGATAAGTTCAAATTTTGAAAAACCTAATCATATTGTGCCACATCAGTTTGTAAAAGTTTTTCTGTAAAATTTGTTTGTAAGCCTAGCACTACTCTTTAAGTATTTTCCTATGACTAAAAGCTCTTGGACAGTAATGCACCAAAATTTTTTAAAAATAAGAATAAAAATTCATAAAATGATTGCCTTCCTTGAAAACATAAAATATATCAAATGACCTTTCAAAACATGACATAATTTTCACACTTTTTTACCTATTAATTACCCTTTTTCAGAGTTTATTTATCTTTTTTACCTATTAATTACCGTTCAAAATTTTATAGTGATTCATCTAAATTTAACAGTGATTTTTAGTATTACTATCATAGAATGTATCCTTAAGAATATGAAATTCAGAGTGTGTAACATTTTAGATAAAAAAATAAAAATAAAAATAAATAAAAATAAAATAAAAAATCACCCCATGTGACCACACGCAAGTGAAGGGAAAAGCTGTTAATTTGAAATTAGATTCTCTCAAATCTAAAGTATAAATTTCTTATAATTTAATAAAAAGCATAACATATTCTAGTTGCAAAATTGTCAAATGAAGCTACTTATCTTATAAATGAGAGAATCGCACATGGTAAACTTACAAGTTACAATATGAAAATTTCCTTTGGCATTGCGATTTTAGAGATAAAAAAATGTAATTTTAAACCAAATTACAAAAAATAGATTGTTTGGAATTGCATTTTAAAAACATTGTGATATGAAAAATGTAGAAATGAGGATTTTTTTTTTTTTAAATGCATAATTTTAGATGCTAAACTGTGATTTCAAACCCTAAACTGAGATTTGGCATTGCGATCTTGCCAAATGTTTAACTGGGTTTTTAAAAACCATATTTTTAAATTGCACTTTTTAAATTCACAAACCCAAACGAACCATTCATTTTCAATAAGGATATCTACATGTAAATATTGAATCCCTCAAAATTATTTTTTTCTCGCTAGGGTTCTCTAAAACCTAGAGAAGAAAAACGCAGTTTCCATGTCTCTTCCAAGACTGTGGAGAGGTTGCTAGGTTTTTCTTATTGATTTCTTGAGAGGGAGTTGCTGCTTTTGGAAGGAATGGCGGAGGATCTTACGCAGTTGTGGAGAAAGATTTCATTGACAAAGGAGGAGAGTGTTGGATTTGAGGCTCAAGAGGAAACCCTTGCAAAAGTAGCGCTGAAGGGGCAAACATGTTTGGTAGGAAGCTAATGATTGAAAGGGTCGTTGGCAAGTGCGGAGCCAGACATTTCATATTGGAGGTTCCGCAAAACATTTTTTAGCGTCTTAAAAATTTTCTTCGCCCTAAAAATTTGGTAATTCAAACCAAATTTTTTTGGCATCACAAAAAAATATCTATAAAAGTTCATAAATATGTGCTCAAATTGATATATTAAAAATGTAATATGTCGGCACTATATCAAAAAGAAAGAAATACAAAATAAATCTTTGGGGGTGCCAAAGAGTAGCCTGGGTCTGCCCCTGGGACTCGTTGGAAAGGAGACAATACGTGCCACGCTTATCAAATGATGGAAACCCTCGGGTTTTCTATCCTTCAAAGTGTTGGGGGAGAATCTTTTTCTCATGGATTTTGAACACTTTTGGGACAGGTCAAGGGTACTAGAAGGAAGGCCGTAAATTTTTGAAGGAAATCTATTCTCAGTTGTAGAGTTTAATGGGCTTACATTGCCAAATCAAATAGTTCTTGATTCGGAGACTTTCTGGATCAGGATGCTTCACTTACCTTTGGCTTGCATGGGCAGGGACATGGGGTATAAGTTAAATCAAATGGTTTTTTTTGTTTTTTTTAATAATTATTTCCTAGAATTTAAAAATAAAGTAAACTACAAAAATTTTACTAGAAAGTGGAGCAATGGAATAGAATTTAAATTATAAAGTAAACTACAAAACAAAACTAAATAAATTGGCTTTGGATAAAATTATGAGAAACAGGATCCACCTAGCATTATATTAGGTATTCTTGAGACATATAATTATAATTCAATTAGTAGAAATTCAATTATCCTAATAGAAAGATAAAGCAATAAAGCACTCTTAAAAATAAAATAAATTGAATAAAGTTTAATTAAAAATTTGATTTTGATAACATAACACAATACTGACATTTAATTATTAAACTATGAAAAACAACAAATAAAATAATCTCACGAATACATAATAAAAATATTAGGCTTCACCCTCACCCTAACTAGAGATTTAACCACTCATGTCTATGAAAATAAAATAGACATGAGTGAAAATAAATCTCATAATCAAAGTATAACTAAAAGAAATAAATCGAGCAAACTGTCTGGTGGCTCCTTGTAGAGAGGGATTTGAGACTGGCTCTACAGAACCTATTCCTCCTTGAATTTCTATTTCCCACGCCTTTTTTTTTTTTTTTTTTTTTTTTTCTTTCTTTCTTTTGTTGACTTGGTCTTTCTTGTAGATATTGGCCCACATCACTTTTTCTTTTTTTCTTCTTTTCTTTTGTTGACTAGGTCTTTCTTGTAGATATTGGCCCGCATCACTTTTTCTTTTTCTTTTTTCTTTTTTTTTTTCTTCTTTTCTTTTGTTGACTTGTCCTTCTTGTAGATATTGGCCCACATTACTTTTTATTTATTTATTTTTTTTTTCTGATCACTTTTTCTTTTTCTTTCGAGAGCCAAATGCATGGGGTATCCGAGCCTGCGTTATCCGGATTTGATGGCCAACTTATATTACAACAACTTCTATAATGACGTTGTTCGTGAGAGAGATGTTATTTCGAGATCCGACCAGTGATATATCAATCGATCAAAGACTCATTTGAGAGCCGAATTTCAAGAGTTTTGAGAGACGGTGCAACATAAGATATGCTAATTATGGGAGACGTTGGAACACATGCATATGGGTCCCCTTTGGAATCACAAGGATGCCCAAGATGACTATAGGATCCGAATGAAACCCATTCAGTATCCTTATGTTGACAGATTCCTTGACGATGATATAAGTCACATTCAACATGTCCGTAACTGTATTCATAAACCTCCAAATAGGCACTCAGTTTATAAAAAGAATATTAATTATGGTAAAAATGATGTTGATCGAGGCTGTTAATTTGGAGCTTCCATCAGAGAAACAATTTGTGCAGCCACAACTATTTGTTCCAACGACTACACCAGTGGAAGAATAACCACCACCTCCTCCGTCACATGTGCAACTCATCACGATCACCACGAAAGTTGGTGATTTCTATGAAGAAAACTGTGAACTTGAAGATGATATACAAGAAAAAGTCATTGGAGAAATTTTTGTGGAAGTAAATGAAAATGAAAAATCATGTCTTAGTGCTATCTATCTAGATTTCTCTAAGTACCTTTCTTTGAAGGAGTTGCACATGCCATGTTCCAAAGAAAACTCGAGGACGAGTTTTTTTTCAAGTTGGGGTGTTTGGTGTAGGACAATATTTACTTATATTTTTGGTAAAAACGAAAATAAGGAAAATATCAAAAATAATATTGGAACAGTGCCGCTTGATCAGAACTTTACCCATTTTTAGACAATGGAAGTACAAAATGAACTATTGTCACGATTCCCACTGATTGTCAATTTTATAATAGGATTTTATTTTATTTTATTAGGATTTATTTGTAGAAGATTTAATTTGATTAAGAGGATTAGATTTGCTTTAATTATTATTTTTTTACCTCATTAGGATTAGGTTTACTAAGATTATGTTTACTTTCTCTACAATAATTTCTCTTCTATAAATAGGTTATCTTATTATGTAAAACTTATCAATTGAATTATGATGAAATCAGACAATTTTCTTTCAAATATTCTACGAAATTTTATCTTTTCTTTTAGTCTGGGGCTTGTTTTATCTTTCGGGTAGAAGACGAAGTCGAAGACGCTTCTTCTTGCAGAATCAAAGATGCTAGTCTTTAATTAGTTACCTTAGTCTTCTGCTATGTCACACTTCTATATGCTTTGTTTGCGCGCGATAAACAAGATTACTAGCTAAAGCAAGTGCATTAACATTGTCACACCAGAGGACTGGAGCTAGAGAAAAAGGTACTTGAATATCCTTGAAAAGCTTTTGTAACCAATACAATTCAGTAGTGACGATGGCTAAGGATCAATATTCAGCCTCTGTACTGGATCGAGAGACTGCAGATTGCTTCTTCGCGCTCCAAAAAAACAAATGTTCTTCGTTTTTTAAGTGGATTTGTGCATCTATCCGGATGGAACTAGCAACAGACAAGGAAGAAGAAGTTGAAGATGCTGTTGCGATGAACAACTAGAGTTTTTTTTTTTTTAGTTGGGAATCGAGGAAGAAGAAATTGCCGAACTAAAACATGTGGGTTTGGAAGAATAGGAATGGTGGCTGGAGGAGGTGTTTTCCCCTTCTCATCTAACAGCGTCAAAGTTTGTTTTGTTTAAACATTTGCCTTCGATGTTTTACAGCCTTACACGATATCGCTCTTTAAGAGAGTGCTTTAAATCTCAACCTTTAATTTGTTTTATCAGCAGATGTGCGGAAGCCAGATCCTTTAAAAATATGATTGTTAAGAAAAGATAAATTTTAAAAAATATGACCGTTAACATAAGACAAATATTAAAAAAATATGATGGTTCAAAAAAGATGAATATTCAAAAATATGATTGTTAGAGAAAGAATAATTTTTTTTTTGAAAAATAATATTTAAATAAAATAATAAAAATAAATAGCTAGAATGTTGAGGTTGATAAGAGTGCTTTGAAAAAATTCACCCGGTTTTGAGGAAAGGAAAAGTCGCATGTCACTCTAATTTATGGTTTTTTGATCATCCATCCATCCTCGATGAACTCTCTAAAATTTACTTAAAGCTGAAATTTGATTAAACTCTTTCAAAAAGTAAGCTCCATTAAGCTCTCCATGTCCTTTTCTATTTTAGAGCTTGTCAAATCTCTCCCCTACGTTTGGAGAACAAAATCATTTCTTTACTCTATTTTTTATGTTTTTATATTTCATCCCACACATTCTCTCTCCCTCACCTGTATGCATTTGTAACTTTGTGAGGATGCTGTTGAGAATAAAATATGAGTGAACATAGAATAAAAATTATATTTAAATATAATAGAGTAAAATTTAAAGAGTTTATTATTTTTTACTGTTGCATAGCTGTTAGTTAAACTAGAAAAAAACAAACTTTTAGTCAAATTTTAACTAAAAAATAGAGAGTTCATTAGAATCCTCTTATTTACGGAGTGATTTAAGGAAATATATATATATATATATATATATATATATATATATATATATATATTTTGAGAAAATGTTGCTGATTTTACAAACCACAAAAAATAAAAAATAAAAAATTATAACATAACATAAATTTGTTTTACGAAAAATAACATAAAGTTGAGCTGACACGCTAATTTACAAACACAAAACATAAAAGTTCTCAACTTTAATTAAATATTTCTCAACCCAACGCACAAAACTTCATCACCAAACAAACACCTACTGAAAATCCACGGCCACCGAAACTCAAAGACAACGCAGCAAGTGATTGTCTAATGACCAAATCCATGGCCACCGAAACTCAAACAGAGCCAGACAACTAAATAGAGATTTCCTAAACAGAGGCATTCATGGATCAAAACAACAAAATCTGTAGCAGAATCAACTGCATAGCAAGAACCACACAAAGTGACGAGATCTTAAATCAACTCAGATGTGAGAGTGTGGGGTGACCGGCGGCCATGGAGGTGGCTCGGCGGCCACCCCACAGCCCCTTTTTTTTAATTAATTAATTTATATCTTTTTAAAAATTTTTATTTTAGAGTTTGCCAAACGATGTCGTTTTGGAGGGCCGACCACCCCACAGGCCTGGGGTGGCTCGCCGGTCACCCCATGGCCTATAGGGTGGCCGGCGAGCCACCCCCAGGCGATGTAGGTGGCTGGGCGGCCACCCCACAGCCCTTTTTTTAATTAATTAATTTTCATTTTCTTTTTAATTTTTTAATTTTTTTTAGGGTTTGCAAAACGACGTCATTTTGGGGGGCCTGTTTTAATTTTTTTTTTTTCCAAAATGGCATTTTGGTAACTTAACCTTGCCAAAACCACATTGTATTGAATTTTTCGAGTAATATTAGGGACCATCTTTTTATCCTCCTAAAGTTGATGTGGCTTTTAAAATTACCATTAAATTTTAGATGAATTATACTTGAATTTTGATCCAATGGTAATTCTGAAAGACATACCAACTTTATGAAGATAAAAAGATGGTCCTTAGTATTACTCGAATTTTTCATCCTATTTGACGGTAATGACTAATAGAGTGACCAAATTGAAACTGGTTGGAAGTTTGTGGACTACTTTATTACATTTTGAACATTGAGGTGGTAAATTGAAAATAATTGGTAATTTAGGGGGCTAAATTATATTGTTCCCTTGTTTTCATCTCTTCTCTTTTAGTGTTATACTCGTTTGTATTGTATTAGTTCTCCTAGTTTGTATCAAGTTTAAGTTTGTCAAACTTGATTACAATTGTAACTTTTTGCCTATATATAGAATGAGAATGAAGTTGAGTTTATCTGTTTTATTTAAAATAAAATAAAAATTATATTTAAATATAATAGAGTAAAATTTAGAGAGTTCATTAGAATCCTCTTAGTTACCGAGCGATTTAAGCAAAATGATTTTTTTTTTTTTTTTTTTGAGAAAATGTTGCAAACGACAAAAAAAAAAAACATAACATAACATAAATATTTTTTACGAAAAAATGAAAAATAACATAAAGTTGAGCTGTCACGCTAATTTAAAAACCTTTCTTCCACCACCCAAAGATAAAGAAGAAGTAAATTTGATTAAGAGCCGCCGACCCAAATTGTCACGACAAATGATAATTTAAAACATTTCTTTTGGGACAAAGTTGAGTTGTTTTCCACCCAAAGATAAAAAATATAATAAAGTAATTGTTTAAGGCGACAAACGGTATCGGCTTTGGCGGAATGGACTTTAAGCGGCCATCGGGACTGTTCGTAATTGCGCGAATCCAGGAATCTTGTTTTGTACATCATTTGAGCTCCAGCTCATTATTGAATTAGATAATAATATATTTAAACGTATTTTATTTATTTAAATGTTTTAAAGATTTCTTTAAAACATTTAAAACATTTCTTCTGGTACAAAGCTGAGCTGTTTTCCACCGAAAGATAAAGAATAATAATAAGTAATTGTTTTAAGAGCCACCGACACAAAAAGAAAGGACAAGTTTTGTACATAATTTGAGTTCCAGCTCATAATTAAATTAGATAATATATTTAAACTTATTTAAGTTATTTTTAATGTCTTTGAACTTGTTCACAAATGCTTAATTAATGTTTTTATTTTCTTTTGTTAATTCATACTAATTATTATTAAAATTTTATCATTTGAATTAAGTATATACTTAATTTAAATCTTAATACATATAAATACACTTATCTACATGTGCTAATTTAATAATTTATTTTTATTGTGAGATTAATATAAAATTAATTTTTATAATTGACTTAAATTACAAATTTTATCAAAGTACATGAATTCTGTTGTTGTGCCACGTTATCACTAATAAAATGATAATAAATATTACTTTTAATTTGATTGCAGAGACTAAATTATTATTTTAACTTACCTCGAAGATCTCTTAATTATTTTTTATATCGTAACAAACGATTTGTAATTTAGGCCAATTACAAAGATAAATTTTACATTTATCACTTTTTATTGATACATCATTTTTAAGAGAAATATCAATCAAATTTGATTTTTCAATAAATATTTATGTATGTAAACAATAAATAAAATATCTCTCAAATTTTTAAAAAAGTGATTTCAAATTATATCTGAAACTTTGAACTTTTTCAATTAAAATTAAAAACCCATAATTTAAATTCTTGTGATAACAGACGTTAATTTTGGAACTAACGGAGGCAGGGAGTTGAGTTCAATATAAATGCTTAAGTTGGCCAAGCATGCAAACACTTTCTACTCACAGCTAACAAACCTTCAAGAGAGCTTTTGAGAATTCCTTCACTCACGTTCAAGAAATGGCAGAGCAACTTGTGTTCGGAGCTGCCGAGCGGATCATTGATACTTTGAGTTCACTGGCTGCCAATGAGATCGGACTGCTAAGGGGTGTCAAAGGTGAGCTTCAACGCCTGAAGAACACCGTTTCAACAATCAAAGCTGTGCTTTTGGATGCGGAGGAGAAACAGGCTGCAAGAGACGGCGAAGCAGTCAAAGATTGGCTCGGGAAGCTGAGAGATGTCATTTATGATGCGGATGACTTGCTGGATGATGTTTCTATTGAAGTTCTACGAAGGGAAATAATGACCCGTGATAAGAAGGCCAAAAAGGTATGCATTTTCTTTTCCAAATCTAACCCGCTTGTCTATCGTCATAAAATGGCCCATAAGATTAAGGCGATTAGGGAGAGGTTAGATGCCATCAACGCTGATAGGGCGAGCTTCCACTTGGTGGTACGCGATGCAGAGACACAAGTCGGGAACAACCTACACACGAGTCGGGAGACTTATTCTCATGTACACAAGAAGTCAATTATTGGTCGAGAGGATGATAAGAAGGCAGTTATAGACCGTCTGGTGGACTCTAACGTTGATGATGATGTTTCAATCCTTCCAATTGTTGCCATAGGTGGATTAGGAAAGACTGCTTTGACTCAACTCATATTCAATGATGAGCAAATCCAAAAACATTTTCAGCTCAGAATGTGGGTGTGTGTCTCTGATCCCTTCGATGTTAAAGATATTGTTGGGAAAATCTTAGAATCCACAAAAAACCCGAAACGACCAGATGTTCAATTGACTACACTGGTAGACTATCTTAAAAACGAAATCGATGGAAAGAAATACTTGCTCGTGTTGGATGATGTGTGGAATGAAGATCATGAAAAATGGTCCAAATTGAAAGATGTGCTGATGAGTGGTGCAAGAGGCAGTAGAATATTGGTGACTACTCGCACCGAAAGAGTTGCAAGGATTTGCGGTACAGTTGAATCATACTCCTTAGAGGGTTTGAAGGAACATGCATCGTGGTCTTTATTTATGCAGATGGCCTTTGAGAAAGGACAAGAGCCGGGGGAGAATTCAAGCATCGCTGCAATTGGGAGGGAGATCCTAAAAAAGTGTTCAGGTGTCCCTCTAGCCATAAGAACAATTGGAAGTTTACTACTCTTCAAAAAATCAGAAACAGAGTGGCTGAATTTTAAGAATGATAAACTCTCAAAAGTACCTCAAAATGAAAATGACATCTTACCAACTCTGAAGCTAAGTTATGATCAACTTCAATCCCATTTGAAGCACTGCTTTACTTATTGCAGTTTGTTCCCAAAAGATTTCAACATTGAAAGATCAAAACTGATCCAGCTTTGGATAGCACAAGGGTTTGTCAAGTTATCAGATCAAAGTCAATGCTTGGAAGATGTTGGTAATGAATATTTTATGGATTTACTTTGGAGATCATTCTTTCAAGAAGCTAAAACAGATGAGTTTGGTAACGTAACTCATTGCAAAATGCATGATCTCATGCATGATCTTGCCACGAAAGAGGCAGGATCGTTGATCATTGCATTAGATGCATTAGATGATAAGGAGATGAAGTTTGATGAAAAAATTCGTCATGTATCAATTGGTTGCGATATCAGTACTTCATCAATTACAACTTCATTGTGTAAAGCAAGTGGGATACGAACATTTCTTCATTTCACTCCGAAGTACGCTTGGGGTGGTGAGTCATATTGTGAAGCAATTGTTTCAAGTTTCAAGCTCTTGCGCGTGTTGGATGTGCACTACGATATGGAAGTGCACAACGATAGAACTTCTTTTCTGCCAAGCTCTATTGGGATGTTGAAGCATTTAAGATATCTTGATCTTTCTGCGAACCACTACATCGAGAAGCTACCCAATTCTATAACCAAGTTGCATAATTTGCAAACACTGAGACTAACTGCTTGTATGAGTCTCGAAGAGTTGCCGGAAGACATGCAAAAATTAATCAACCTCAGGCATCTTGATATAGAAAAGTGTTATAAGTTGAATTCTATGCCACGTGGACTGGGGAAATTGACTAATCTTCAAACGTTATCAAAATTTGTGATACACGAGGATCCTCCCTCTAACGATAGCAGTGGGTTAAAAGAACTAAACGGACTAACTAACCTAAGAGGAAAGTTAGTGATTACAAATTTGAGACATGAAAAAGATGTTGCGTCAGAATGTAAGGCTGCAAATTTAAAGGAGAAAAAATATCTTCATGCTTTGACTTTACACTGGCGTACTGAAAGAGGTGTCAATGACTCGGATGTTGATGTTGATGCTGAATTGTTGTTGGAAGACCTCCAACCACACCCAAATCTGAAAGAACTTCGTTTTGAGTATAACTGTAAGAGTTTAAGGCTTCCGAGTTGGCTTTCGTTACTCACACATCTTGTTAGATTTGAATTATATTGGTGTACAAAATGCCAATATATGCCACCATTGAGTCAATTGCCTTCTCTCAAGTATCTTTTTCTTGAATATATGCAAGCTATGGAGTACATATCAGTCGACAATGAGTTCTCTTCTTCTTCATCGGCACCAATACCATTTTTCCCATCTCTCGAGGAAATCGTGTTCGATCATTGCCCTAATCTCAAAGGGTGGTGGAGGAGGAGGCATTCTTCTGTGGAGGCCAATAGTGATGGTGATAATTCTGTTGAAATAACAACGGAAACATCGATGACAGCGCATTGTTTACTCCCTTCATTTCCTTGTCTTTCAACATTAAAGATCATAAATTGCCCTATGTTGACGTCCATGCCAATGTTTCCACATCTTGAAAGAGAGTTGGTCCTGAGGCACATGAGCTCGAAACTACTGCAACAGACAATGATGATGAATGGGGCAGCCCCACAAAGCCCAACACCAACAACAATAGGCTCCTCTTCATTCACTCCTCTCTCAAAATTGAAGTTTATAGAATTAAATTCCATTGCGGATCTAGAAACTCTGCCAGAGGAGTGGTTGAAGAACCTCACTTCTCTCGAGTCTTTGAGGATATTTAATTGCGATAGATTAAAGTCTCTTTCCCCAGGTATACAACATCTCACTGCCCAAGACTTGTGTATTGGGAATTGTCTTGAGCTTGAGCTAGCCAATGATGAGGATGGGATGCAATGGCAAGGCCTTAAGAGCCTCCTCTCTTTGAGGCTTGCATATCTTCCAAAATTGGTGACTCTCCCGTTGGGGCTTCAACATGTTACCACTCTACAAAAGCTCGAGATTTCAACTTGTGAAAGTTTGACGGCTATACCAGATTGGATCCAAAACTGCACATCACTTCAAGACTTTAAGATTTCTGACTGCTCCAGTTTGACATCACTGCCCGAAGGAATGCGTAACCTAAAGTCTTTGCAGAGGCTGAAAATTTATTCCTGTCCCGTCTTATTGCAAAGATGCGAGAGAGAAGTGGGTGAGGATTGGCCCAAGATTGCTCACATTCCAGATGTAGTATTACAAAAACGCCGTGACCGCCTATACATCTCCGACTGATTCAGGTATATACTCATCCTTTTGTCTTAATCCTTCACAGAAATTCGAGTACCCATCTTCCTTCTTCATTATCATTTTCTTCATTTTTCTCTCTCATATTTCTTGGTTGTTAGATTTCAGATGCAGAAGCTGAAGAAACAGAGGATTTGGAGCATATTCAAAACTCTAGGGCACTAAATTTGTGATTCTTCACATATCTGGAGAAAAACTTAGCCTCTATTCTTGATCATCCCTTCACCTCACTGCTGTCATCTCAAACAAAAGACATTAAGTCAAGTCGCTCATTGGGATTTTTGCCCATCCCTATACCATGGTGTGCGAGTTGTACTGTTTAGGAGGATTGGGCGCTGACTAGTGGGATGAAGCCCATATTGGCCTCTACATGAGAATTGGTATCCAATTATTATTATTATTATTATTTTCTGTTGTTTGGTTACTTAGATTTTGGTTTTTTGTCTGGTTTTTCAGCATTTGTGAGTGAAAAAAGAAGACAGGGTTGTCATTGTTGTTGTTAATAATGGTGTAGATGTATCGTCCTCTGGATTAAGCCAAATGAATGAGGCATATGGGAGCTATCTGAAGATCAGCATCTGCTTGATCTTCACCGGCACTGGCAACAGGCACAGCTTGGCCTTTATCCTTCTCTTGTAAATGAATTTGGAGGAATTAATGCTTCTTTTCAATTCTGAAGTTTTATATTTTGATATATATATATATATATATAGAAGTAAAAATCTTTCTTTTAAGAGCACAACTTGCATAGAAGGATTCATTGATTTAAGTCTGGTTAGAATGAAATATAGAAAGTTGCTAGGGAAGCATTGAAGTCACCTCAGACAATTAAACTGGGTAGTATTATGGATTTAATGTTGAACATTTGCAATGATTTTTGTTCATCATCCATCTTCTTGAATTAATCTGGCCCAGGGATTTTTTTTTTTTTTTTTTTTTTTTTATTTTTTTTTTTTTTTATATCTATTTAGTCTCATCATTATGCAGTCTTTGATACATGGATAATGTACTGCCAAGGTGTTTAACTTTTTAAACTCCATTTTTAATATTGGTAACGAAAGTTCCAAATCATTTTTCTTTACTCATCTTTCATTTTTATGGTTTTTTCTTAAGTGGTCTTATTGTGATGTTCTTTGAGGTGTATGAGTCTTTTTGCAGTAGACCCATTAATAAGAAGTCTATATATTTTTTAATTGAGAATGTGGTTGCTTTAATTTGAATCCATCCACCTTACTTGACATTTTATTGCTTTCACAGGAAAATATAGATATACATTTACAGGAGTGGGCCAATCAGGCTGATTTAGTGTGCTGCTTGCAATATTTGCAGGTTATATATATATATATATATATATATATATATATATATATATATATATATTTTCCTCTGTTCAGTCTCTTTCTCCCATAGTCTCCTACTTTCATTCAAAGTACCAAATTCGAAATCTTAAAAGAATTTATACTTGCAGTAGTGATTTGAACCTGATGAGATAGCAAGGAACTTCCACAAAATGTTTCATCTTTGCGGAAACTGGGGGGTCATTTTTTCTGGTATTTCTCCTGACTCATGTACCATGTAATATGAAATAGAGGTTGATGAAAGCCTGTGGTTTTTGGAGTTATTTGTTAATTACATTAGGATTTACATTGTATACTTGTTTGGATGTATTTATTTAAACTAGTTCAAATATTTGATTTAGCTAGTGCTTTCAACTGTTTGTTTTCAATTTGATGATTTACTTAATTGTGTTTGTATATTTGTTAGTTGTTCTTGGTACTAAAACTAAGATAATGGGGCTTGCATCTATGTACTACTCTCTCTTTCTTTCACTCCCTTTGAGTTGATTTGGTAGCCTGGAAAGATTATGAATTTTGATCCGATTCTTAATTGTTGAGATTACATTATCCATCCACAATCAAGTGTGTGCATATATATATATATATATATATATATATATATATATTCATTTGATTATGGAGAACATTTAAGTTGATATCAGTTTCCATTGAGCCACAACATGTTTTTGGCTGGCAATTTGAGTTAGAAAGTTTTTGTAGTGGAATTATCCTACGGTTGTAATTTCACTTTATTTAACATGTTTAAGTATAGAGGCATTGTCCACATCAAGTCTTGGTAACCTTGAACTTGTTTGAATGAAAATAAAACTTTCTTGTCAGTGATTTGGACTATCTTTCGCTTAGTGTTAATTCAAAATGCTTTAACATGGTTGTTTGAGCTCAGGTTTCCTTGATTGTTTCTTCTATTCATGATATTGCTAATTTCTTATCATCCTGATCAATACGAGCAATATGGCCATGCAGGGAAAATCAAGTAGCTGAAGAATGTTGAAGCATACCACAACTAATAGTAGCACATTTGAAGCAAAACATTGTTCCTGCATTTGATCAGAGAGCTGCATGATCTCCCGGAAAATCTGTCGAGCTCCCTTAAAATACCCCTTTCAATGAGCTCAATGCTTCTTTAGCCAATTCATTTCTGGGCATTTGTATATTCATCACTCTCTCGCGCCTCATCCTCCTTTACACGCTCTCTCCCAAAACGAAGCTTTGAAACAGATACCAGCATCAACAAGACTTGCAAGCTTTTGAATCTCAGGTTTTTCTCAATCGCTCATTCCAGTCTTTTGGGTTTGACTGTTCTCCTCTATGGGTTGAATCTGGTTTTGATTAATTTTTTTATTTTTTATTTTTTGAAAAAGTGACTTGCGTTGACCCAATGGTGACCCTGCTGTTGGCCTTGAGTCACAAACAATAAAAAAAAAGGGGGCATTTTGTGAATTTCATGCCCTTTATCGATACACTAAATTGTGAGTTTTTTAACTTTGGAGAAGGAGACATTACAAAAGTGATGATCAAAGTTAAGAGGAGTTGAGTATAGTTTTCCCTTAAATTTAACCTTCAAATAACCAAACTTAACAAAAATCGTAATAAGATCATTTATATACCATAAAATGGAGCTTGCTCTGTTCTCAAATCCTCTTCAAATACATTAGAAGTGGCCTAGTACATATGCCTTTTCCTAAATTGTCTACAAGAAACATGTCAAGATGTTGACGAGAAACTTGAACAAATAGTTTTCTGGGTGGAGGAGTTCAGAGCTAACCAAGTTGAGATTTTGTGGGAGAAGATGACTGTAGTAGAGTATGCTGCTCACAGAGGTTGCTGGTTTATCCACTACCGTTATCACTAGCCTCACTAGTGATCGAAGCATCAATGGGAAAAATGTCTGCATGCAAGACACCAAAACCACAATAAAAAATCATTAACATGACAACAACATAAACACCCAGAAACAAACACGTCTTAGGATTCTTGTGTGTGTCATGCACGTCACGAGAGAGAGAGGGAGGGAGCATACCATGGCTATGAATATTTTTTTTGGTTAGAAATAATGAGATTTTTTCCTGATAATAAAAAAAGGGAAAATAGAAGAGGTTGCAGTAGATTCAAAATGTTGGGTTTTGAATACGTTGTTGCTCTATTTTGTATGGTAAAGCTTGATAAAACCACAACAGGATGGCATCATGATAAAAATTCAAGTTATTGGTCTATTTTGTAATAGCTTCTATGTTCCACTAATGGTTTTTGTTACAATAGTAATACTTACATTTTCTTTTGCTTTTTCTCAATTTCAACTGTTTGTTTTCAACAGTAAGGATCATAAATTGCCCTATGTTGACGTCTATGCCAATGTTTCCACATCTTGAAAGAAAGTTGGTCCTGAGGTATGCAAGCTCGAAGCTACTGCAACAAACAATGATGATGAATATGGCAGTACCACAAAGCCCAATGCCAACAACAATAGGCTCATCTTCATCCAATCCTCTCTCAAAATTGAAGTTTATAGACTTAGATTCCATTGCGGATCTAGAAACTCTGCCAGAGGAGTGGTTGAAGAACCTCACTTCTCTCTAGAGTTTGAGGATATCTGGTTGCAATTGATTAAATTCTCTTTCCCTGGGTAAACAACATCTCACTACCCTTCAAGACTTGAATACTGAGAATTGTCTTGAGCTTGAGCTAGCCAATGATGAGGATGGGATGCAATGGCAAGGCCTTAAGAGCCTCTTCTCTTTGAGCTTTTCAAGACTTCCAAAGTTGGTGACTCTCCCATTGGGGCTTCAACATGTTACCACTCTACAAAAGCTCACGATTTCAACTTGTGAAACTTTGACGGCTATACCAGATTGGATCCAAAACTCCACATCACTTCAAGTGTTTGAGATTTATGAATGTTCCAGTTTGACATCACTGCCCGAAGGAATGCGTAGCCTAACGTCTCTGCGGAGGCTGAAAATTTATTCCTGTCCCGTCTTATTGCAAAGATGCGAGAAAGAAGTGGGTGAGGATTGGCCCAATATTGCTCATATTCCAGATTTAGTATTACACGATCCACCTCATTGGCTTAAAAATTTAAGCACCCACGCATCTTCGACTTGATTCAGGTATATACTCATCCTTTTGTCTTAATCCTTCATGGAAATTTAAGTACACACCTTCTTCACTATCATTTTCTTCATATTTCTTTGTTGTTAAATTTCAGATGCAGAAGCAGAAGAAACAGAAGGATTTGGAGCATATTAAAAAATCTAGGGATCTGACTTCATGATTCTTCACATATCTGGAGAAACAATTAGCCTCTATTCTTGCTCTTCTGACCACCTCACTATTGTCGGCTCAAACAAAAGACCGTAAGTCAAGTTGCTCTTCGGGATTTTTGCCCACTCTTATACCATGGTGTGCGAGTTGTACCGTGTAGGAGGACTGGGCGTTGACTAGTGGGACGAAGCCCATATTGGCCTCTACACGGTTATTATTATTATTTTCTGTTGCTTGGTTACTTAGATTTTGGTTTTTTGTCTTGTTTTTCAGCATTTGTGATTGAAAAAAGACAGGGTTTTCATTGTTGTTGTTAATAATGGTGTAGATGTATCGTTCTCTGGATTAAGCCAAATGAAGGAGGCATATGAGAGCTAGCTGAAGATCAGCATCTGCTTGATCTTCATGGCACTGGCAACAGGCACAGCTTTGCCCTCTCTATCCTTCTCTTGTAAATGAATTTGGAGAAATTAATGCTTCTATTCAATTCCAAAGTTTAATATGTCGATAAAAGAAAAAAGAAGTAAAAATGTTTCTTTTAAGAGTAGAATTGAACTAATACAAGATGTTTGGTTGAATTTGAAATTATATTAATTATGTTTCGCTGAAGGTTTTAAAAGCACAAAGCGTTTCATTGAAACATGCGAAGGCAATCAGGAACTGATTGATTCTGCATTTCTTTCTTTAGGTAGCTGTTTGGTATTCTTTAAATTGAGTAGCTGTGATGTCGGAATTCATGTGCTGGAGGAAGAGTAATTCATGAGAGAATCTATAAACAACTAGAAAAAGATGTGGTGGTAGTTTGGTAAGTGGATTTGGAAGTACTTGCATAGAAGGAAATTGGTTGCTTTAATTTGATTTTATATCCCACATTACTTGACAGTTTATTGCTTTCACAGGAAAATATAGAGATACATTTACAGGAGTGGACCAATCAGGCTGATTTAGTGTGCTGCTTGCAACATTTGCAGGTTATATATATATATATATATTTTTTTTTCCCTCTGTCTCGGTCAATTTCTCCCATAGTCCCCTACTTTCATTCAAAGTACCAAATTCGAAATCTTAAAAGCATTTATACTTGCAGTTGTGATTTGAACCTGATGAGATAGCAAGGAACTTCCACAAAATGTTTCATCTTTGCTGAAACTGGGGGGTCCTTTTTTTTTTTTTTTTTTTTTTTTGTGGTATTACTCCTGACTCATTTACAATATAGTATGAAATAGAGGCTGATGAAAACCTATGGTCTTTAGAGTTATTTGTTAATTACATGAGGATTTACACTGTATACTTGTTTGGATGTATTTATTTAAACTAGTTCAAATATTTTGATTTAGCTAGTGCTTTCAGTTGTTTACTTTCAATTTGATGATTTACATAATTGTTTGTTTATATTGGTTGCTTTTCCTGGTACTGAAACTAAGATAATGGGGTTTGCATCTATGTACTACTCTCTCTTTCTTTTGCTCTCTTCGAGTTGATTTTGTAGCCCGGAAAGATTATGCATTTTGATCAGATTCTAAATTTTTGAGATTATGCAGATTATCCAACAATCAAGTGTGTATATATATTCATGTGATTTTCAATTTTTATTTTTTATTTTTTATTTTTTTTTATTTTTAAATTCACATCATTGAGGTTGATGCTTCACCAAAATTATGAAGAACATCTAAGTCGATTTCAGTTTCCATTGAGCCACAACATGTTCTTGGCTGCCAATTTGAATTAGAAAGTTGTCGTAGTGGAATTATCCTACTGTTGTGATTTCACTTTATTTAACATGTTAAGTGCATAGGCATTGTCCACGTCAAGTCTTGTTAACCTTGAACTTCTTTCAATGAAAATAAAACTTTCTTGTCAGTCGTTTGAACTATATTTGGCTTAGTGTTTATTCAATGCTTTAACATGGTTGTTTGAACCTCTAGGTGGTGGTTCAATGGGCCAAGAAAATTTCTGTAGTGGTTAGATGCACACTAGGGCATGAATTTGAATCTCACAATGGGAATCTCTATGCTTGATTAATGTAAACCACCTTGGGTAGGGCTGAGTCAATCGGACTTGAAGGAGTGCCCACGATTCCCGCTGCCTAAGCCTCTCTTCTATGACTCCTCGGAGTAGGTGCTACTATGGTCACGCCTAGGTAAAAAAAAAATTGGTTGTTTGAGCTTAGGTTTCCTTGATTTTTTTTTTCCTATTCATGATATTGCTAATATCTTATAATCTTGATCAATACTAGCATTATGGCCATGCAGGTAAAATCAAGTAGTTGAAGAATGTTGAAGCATACCACTACAAAAGTAGCAGCATGAAGCCAAAAATTGTTCCTGCATTACATGATCTTCCTAAAAATCTATCGAGCTCAGTGGTGCTGCAGTGATTTAGCCTCCTTGCTGGACTCACGCATCTGGTCCACTATGCAAGCTTCTTTCACCAGTTCATTTTTGGACTTGGAAGCTTTTGAATCTCAGGTTTTTCTCAATCTCTCATTCCAGTCTTTTGGGTTTAACTGTTATTCTCTATGGGTTGAATCTGGTTTTGATTTTTCTCCTTTGTGGGTTGAATTGTTGATCTGGGTTTGTCATGCTTTTGGGGGTTTTGGTTTCAATCTCAAGTTTTGGTTGATATGGGAGATTGAGCTAGTTTTCGTGGGCTTCCTTTGGTGTGTGATGGGAGTTCAGTTTAGGCTAGTGGTTCGTTGAACTTCTTTGAGCTAGTGGTTCATTTTAGGCTTTAGGTGGAATTAAATAGTGATTCAGAGAAATTGTGAGTGTGGTAACTTTCATTTCTTTTAAAATTTTTATAAAATTTTAAATTTGTCCTTATTTAAAAATTATTTCTTTTTAAAAAAGTAACTCGCGTTGACCCAACGTGAGTCACAACCAGACCCATGGTGGGGTCGGGTGGTGACCTTGCTATCAGCCTTGGGTCACAATAATACAACTTTAAAAATAAGGAATTTTGTGTATGTTATACCCTTTACTTAAGATTTAATAAAAAATCCTAATGGAGAGGAGACTTTGCAAAAAATTAGAAGCTTGATACACTAAATTGAGAGTTTATGACCTTTAGGAGACATTATAAAAATGATGAAAGCTACTACTTGCTTTTTTTTAAGGGTTAAAGTGAAGTTTCCCTTAAATTTAACATTTCAAATAATCAAACTTTAACAAAAATTGTAATAAGATCATTTATATACCATAAAATTGAGCTTGCTCTTTTTCTCAAGACCTCTTCAAATACATTAGAAGTGGCCTAGTACATATGCCTTTTCCTAACTTGTCTACAAGAAACATGTCTAGATGTTGATGAGAAGGTTGAACAAATAGTTTTCTGGGTGAAAGAATTCAGAGAAGCCATCTCTCCCAGTTGAGATTTCGTGGGAGAAGATGACTGTAGTAGAGTATGCTGCTCACAGAGGCCGCTGATTTATCCCATTACAAAAACATAAACACCCAGAAACAAACACGTATTAGGAACACTTCCATTTTCTTTTGCTTTTTCTTAATTTCTTTTTGGATGCAGTTTGATATATAGGATTCGTTGTTCCTTATAGAACAACATTGTGTGCAACATGATCTCTGTCTCTCTTTGGTCTTGTGTCATTCTGGATGTACTTGAGTCAATATGCTAATCTACAATACCAGTGGGCCTAATTCTTGGGGAGTAAATCTAAAAACTCAACTTTTATACAACTTCTATACAACTGGATTGATGTGGAGTGTCCATAAACTATTGGATTTATGAGCATTTTTTTAATAAAGGTTGATCCAATGATTTATGATCACTCCACATTAGCCCAGATGCATAGGAGTTATATTAGAATTGAGTTTGTGGTATTGATCAATTGCTGGGATATGTCAAATTTGGTTTAAGTAGTTCATGTGATTGGTTTCCTTGAAATCTAATGTCATTGAATGAAGAGTTAACGAGGAGATCTTGATGATCATCTTGTATTAATAAGTAAAGAAACAATAGATTCTGTAATTTTGCAGAATGAATGATGGGTTCTTTTTAGGGAGATACATCACTTTCATGCTGCATTCATCTTATGTTATAAATTATGAATCACTGATTCTCAAGGGCAGATTTCTATCACAATAAAACAAATCATTTTTGCATTGAAAATCTCCTTTAATGTTTTATGTTCTATTTGAGACAGAAGTATCACAAGTGAGAATTTGTGGTAGATTGGAAGTAAAACTTCAGATGCTTGTCTTAAATTATGGTCTTAAATAATCTTCAAGGGGATCAAAATTGATTTCCGCATAATAACAATAGAAATTGTTCTTACATACATTTTTGCTATATTTGTTTGCAGGTGAGCAACAACTTTTCTTACATGGAAAATTTCTTCCTACAGTCATATGGTGATGACGGTCGTGTAATGTTCTTGTGAATTGATCACACATGGTTCAATCTCGTCTATTGTTATGTTAGTTTCCCATGTATTCAATTGGTTTGTAATTCTGTTCAAAGTTATACAAGGGATTGGTGCCTTGTAGAAATGCCTTCCCCTTTCAAAAAGAGAAACCAAATTGTTTTTGTTTTGAGCTTGGTGTCATTACACAGTGGATTTATTAGTTCTTCATCTGTGAAATAAAGTTATTTCTTGAAAAAATTTCTTGGCTTATTTTCTGGTACCCACTGAATGTGGTGTTGTGTGTGAACTGTCAAATTTGCTGAGCTTCTCCCGAATGGATATTTTGTCTTAAAAAAAAAAAACCTTTTGGGCTTATGTTTTCCTTTCCGATTTTGGAGTTCTAACCAAATTGGGTTTTCCTTTTTCTATGGTTTGGCTGAATGTAGTTCAAATGTTGGTGTTCGTGGGTTGCTTTGTTTTTTTTGGCTAAATGTTGGTTTTTGATTTTCTGGTTTACTCTTGTTTTGGTTTTTTTTTTTTTTTTTTTTTTTTTTTTTTTGTTTTTGGCCTTGGCTTTCTGTTTTGGCCGAGCAGGGGTTGGGTTTTGACAGTACCCCTAAGGTCCTCTTTTTGAAGAGAACATGTTTGGAATGCTTTTGATTTCTTCATGGTTGGCCGTGTGCTAGTGTCACAAAATATTTTACTTCTTTGTCAATATGTTAGAGGTAATTGACCTTAAACTAGATTGTTCTATCAAATTCAGCTTGTAATTGGGCTCTTTCTTTCAAGACACTTCAGATGACGATTGCACCATCTTAAACGCGTAAACATGGAGGGTTTTGCAGCAATGATGATAAGAAGAATGAAGAAGTTGGAGAACAAAATGTTGCAGTGTTGAGAAACTCTTGGATTGTAACCTTTTTGTATGTTTGTACCTCTTTGAGGATGATGACAAAAAAAACAAATTATGTACCTTTCTTGAAGTTGATTTTTTGCGTTAATATGTATTGTGTGTTGAAAATTATGCTGAAAACTATGAACAATTGGAGATACTCTTGGTTAAAACTGGATACAATCAGGAGGTAGAAGAGATGGGAGGATTGACACACCGTGGTTATTGGAGAGGCAACCCAAAGCAATAGCAAAGGAGAAAACAATTTTATGTAACACGATGTAGTGCTTTTTTGCATCCTGATTCCACCGATTGATATCCATTGCACAAAAGCATTGAGTCCTTGACAAATGAATGTGATTTATTTGTCCATAGAGCCTCATCAGTAAAAAAGTTTATCACTTCGCATTGAAGGAAGTGTAATTCAAGTGACTCAAAATATAATCTTTGTCCATGAGATGAAAAAGGAAATAGGGAAAAAAAATCTTTAGTCGAATCATGTTCAATTTATTTACAAAATATACAGAGAAATTCTATTGCATGACAAGATAGATACAAATTATTGAAATTAATATATTGATAGCTCATTACTAGGAAGGACAAAAATGCTATCTTTTGACAGTGAATTGAATGTTGATAGAGAACTTTTCTTCCTTCTCTTTGCCTCTCTATTTTGAACTTGGTTGGGAATCTCCCTAGTCATGATCATGGACTTAAAGCACAATCGAATAGCTTTCTGAAGATACAAATTCCATAGACCATAGCAATGTTTTTCCCCCAAACACTACACGTTTCGGCATGCTTATAGATAAGCTCTAGAATGGTTAGAAAAAATGGAAACGTCATCATTGTATCTGCAATAATGAACATAATCAGAACACTTCAGAAAATCTAAGAAGGCAGTAACAATCTAAGATAGACTGCACTGCATTCAGGTCACCAGGCCGACCTGCCATGTGAAGATCTTCCCAGTGTTCAATTTCTGAGAATTACTCATTTTGCGTTTGCTCCGATTATCGCGTTTGATTTCATTCACTTAACCCTCTCATCCACACAGTTTTTTCTACAAGCAGGTGATAGGCCTAGGCATTACTTTATTTTCCCTTCAAAAATTTTGGAGGTCACCACCCACCCACCTACAGTCTAACCCCCACAAAACCCAAATGGCCCAAAACTCAAAACATTGATCTGACAACAATACCATGACAAAGAAAGTGACGAAATTCTTACAAAGATCTTCCAATAAAAAACAAAATATACCCAAAAATTCTTACCCATTTTCGAAATCAAACAAAAAACCACCAACAAGAAAACCCATCAAGATTTCAGCCCCAACAAAACCTATACCCATTCAGCCTACCTCAAATGGTGGCCGGCGGTTTGGGAGAGAGAGAGAAACTTGTTCGGATCGGCACTGCTTCTGCTTCGTGGTGGCCGGCGCTCCTGCTTCGTGGTGGCCGGCGGCGTAGCCCCTGGATGGTGTGGCCGGCGGTGGTGGCGGCTGGATGTGGGTGGAAGAAATTGAGAGAGAGAGAGAGAGAGAGAGAGAGGGGTGGGAGATTTGGGATTTTCATTGTCTTTCATTGTTTTTTTTTTTGTTTAAAAATAGCCAGGCTGGTTAAGCAGGTTTGGTCAACCAGCCTACTTTCTTTTCATTTGAAAATGCCGACAGGGGAGCGAGAAGAGATATATATATATATTTATTTTAAAATGCTTGCCACGTGGATATTTATGACCAAAAGATGTACTTAATATTGCAACCAAGCATTTCTTATTAAAGAATAAAGGTATTATAAGAATATAATAAAAATGGCTTTTTGTACAAACTTTGGTAGTTTTATGTATCATTTTAGCACATTTTAAATTTCATGGAGCTATATCAAAAACGGCCTTTAGTTTAAGGGGCCTTTTTTTATTATTATTTTTTAATTTTATTTTTTGTTCTATTTAATTAACTTCACGATTTGGACAAATAGGAAAAACTAAAATTGAAACTTCGAATTAGGGGATGAGCTGTAGAGATGTAAAGTTTGGCTGAGAATGTGATGATAGTTTGAGGGTAAAGTGTAATTTGCCTAAAATAAATAAAGAATAGAATCAAAAGGAGTATCAACATATATATTCTTACAATCTTTATAATTTTTATTTTTATTTTTCCCAATGTAATGCAATTGATCGAGAAAAATATTGTTGATGGGAAATATCACCAACCTCATAGGGGGCTTGTTAAAGCTTATTTGCCCTTAAACTCGTAAGGGTTCCGCCTGCTCATTGAACAACCCAAGCATCATGTCAGCTTGAAAGTCACATGGGAGTGGATCGAGTTTGACCGACGGTCTGACGGACTACCCCTTCGAGGGACAACTGACTATCACACTCTCAGGTGTTAATGACCCCCCAATGGCCCAATGTACCGACGACCCTCCAACAGACAGCCACCTGCCTAGTGGTTGTGCACATATAGTAGGAGGGCCAATATAAGGAAATATAGTTCCCGCCAACATACATGCCAATTCAAACTCATGTTATATAAGGGAAGATTGACGGGTATACTCAGAAGGAAAGGTCTCTGTGATGATCTGTTACATTCCATACTAGAATCTTGATCTCCACTATCTCCCATCTCCATCCTACTTCGCCTTATTCATGTCAACCTTTTAAGGAGATTGAAAACCCTAAGTCTAAGGTACGCACACCACTCAGCATTTTCTTTCATAACCTCCTACCCCTTTAGAAATCAACATACTGATTTAAATATGGAAGCCTCTCTCATAAACAACCCTTAATAAGTCATGTGTGTCTACTCTTTGTAAGATAAATACAACTTTAACCTCTACAAGATCTTTCATATCAAATTGTCTACTATATATATATATTGTATTATTTATCACATGCAAATTAGAGCTAAATATTAATTAGTTAGTCATCCACAAAGTTTATTTATTTATTTATTTAAATAGAAGTTAACATTAATAACATGTGAATTTGTTTACGACATATAATATGCACTTATCATATTTCTTTGACGTATAGAAGTAGTCCCATTGGACAATTATTTACTTTTTAGCATAGTACATCACACATTTTGATGCACAAATATCAGAAAATCATGGTAGCCTAGGCTCCATCAACAAAGGGGTAAAGTTCATATCTAACATTACAACTCCCACCCACAACTCGACCACCTCGTTTTCCATTGCAACAGTTGGGAAGTTCACTAATCACACCATAAAGACACCTCATACAATCAACACCAGAAAGATCCCGAGTGCATTGAGCCAAGCCATATAGTTTTAGTGATGAACCAAGCTCTAGCTCCCCAGCAGCATACACCTTTGGAATATCAGAAGCTTTGTAGGATAATATGCTTAACAAATCCTTAGCTTTTGGATTAAACGATGTGGGATTGTCAACATCTAGGACGTTACACATGTAGAACTTGTTTTTGTTATCAATTTCTCCAAAGAAATCTATGTTGGAATACTTTAGGAGGCAGTTGTCGTACCATATTATTGCTCCTTTTCTGTAAGCACAGCGGCTGCGAAGCTCTTTGCCTGCATCAACAACGCAGGTCTTACAGTTTGTGCTTGAGACATCACCTCGGCATAAGGCAAGACCACTTATTTTGTTTTGCGATTCGCCCGCTGAGCAGAGCCCAAACCCGGTTGGAGGAACTTTTGTGGACAAAAGATTGAGCAACCCTTTCATGTTCGAAGCATAAGGGCTATTGGCAGTGTAGTCTTCATGGCTAAAGCAGAAATGGTGCAAGGGAAGAGCACAATTTGCCAAGTGGAGGGAGAGGCAAAAAAATAGTAAGCTCAAAGCAACATGTTTTGAGGCCAACATTTTGAGTGAAGAGTTTTGTGTCTATGTAATTCTCTCCAAGAAATCTCTATAAATAGACAAACTTTTTCATGTTTGATTAATAAACCAAATGTCCTTATTGGAAGGGGTTAAACGGGACCATAATTTTTTACACAGCACGAAATTAGTGAGTTAAAATTAAAAAAAAACAAAAAAATCTTACAATTTAATAAAATGAGTCGAGTTAAAGTTGATTTGTATAATTTTGTACCCATCGATACTTTAATACCCGAATATGAATTACCAAATCCATAAAGAAGTCAAGTTTAGTTTTAATAAGAATCAAACTTAATATATATATATATATTGAAAAATGAGGCCATGAGTTGTAGGTATAATAATAATAATAGACCGGCGGCCGGCGTGATTGGCAGGCCAAACATTAATAAATTTGTATGGCGATTGGGCTAATGAAATAATAAGAGGTTTATGCGTAAAGGTGGAAACTCATTGATATATAAGTGAGTAAATTTGGAGTACGTTATTGACTCATGACAATGTTAAGTGGGTAAATGAACACCAATATGATTCTTGGGCATCAATTATCTAGCAATCACCTAGCATAAGCAATGCAATAAATAAATATGGGGGGACATCAATAAAACATCTGTAACGACACCTGGTTTTACAATGGGAAAATGAGTAGCACATATAAAATAGATGGTTTATAAAGACATTTGTGGGTGTTAAGTTTTACCTTACTTATACCAAGCGAAACTGAATTTTATAAGTAATTTCATACAAGTTTTAAATTCACTAAAATGCTTTTAAAGTCACAGTGTTCTCACAAAACCAATCTTAATTTTAAAAAATAAAACAAGTTTCATCAAATAAATGGTGGATTTCGTTGCATATGTATATATTCGTTGCATTGAACGGAGCACATGGATATTCAAATTAAGGGTGTCCATGATATGTTACTTTATTTATTATAAATGAGGATTGGATTACCATAAATGAAATGATTTTTTTTTTTATTAATTGTGACTATTCTACCTGGGCGTGACCACTGTAGTACCTATCCATTAGGAGCCGCACATGAGGGGCATAAACGATGAAAACCACACGCGCTCCCTAAAATCTGACTGAGCTATAGTCTGTCTCAGTTCCACTAGTTTATCAATAAAAATTCAAGGCAATTAATACTAATCAGACATATGTGGGGATTCTCAATTGTGGAGATTCGAACTCACGCCCTAATACATACCCTGACCACTTGAGAATTTCCTTGAAATGATTTGATTGGAATTTGATTTGAATAAATTTAAATTATTTGTAAGCTCTATAAATAGAACCTTGCACACAATCATATCAATGAAGAGCTCTACCTTAGTGGTAGACCTAAGTAATTTAAAAGAATTTTCCAGTTTATTTTTGTAAAATGTGTTAGTAGGGGTCACATTCCTTTGGATAACTGATATTTAGGAAGAGTTTTATGATTAAATTTGAGAAGTGAAAATCAAATTCTGAAAATTTTGCCAAACACACACTAAGTTGCTCATCGTCGTCATCAAGCTTCTTTTTTGTTTTTTTTTTTTGGACATGTTCACACAAGAGAAGGGGGGTAAGGAATTTGAACTAGTGACCTCCGCTTCATAAGACGTGATACATAGCCGATTGAACTACCCCTTGGGGACGATGTCATCGAGCTTAATGCGCTTGAGTACGAGCATTATCTGGTATATATAGAATAAAACTCTACTCATTTATGAATCTAATTTTTCCAAGTGTTATTAAGGTATTATTGCACCTATTAATGCACTATAATATGTACACGCCATTGACGTTTGGCTCATTTATGAATAAATTAAAAATCAATATTAACCATCTTGACTTCTATTTGGTCAATATTATTGCTTTCTTCAAGCATAAATTAGGAAACAAAATATTCTTGATAATATTTACAAGTCAATTGATGCGGGATGAGAAAACAATAAATTAATTTTAGTTTTATATTTTGAGAATAACTTATATAGGGAAGTTGCACAAAAGGTGAGTTTTGTGCAACCAATCATAAGGTAACACTTACGCTAAATTTATCAAACTTAATTTTTTTTAAAAAAAAGCTTAACTACACCAGATTATAAATAAAAATTAATTATAAAAAAAAATAATTAAAAAAAAAAAACACACACACACAAAATTGAAGGGGTGGCCGGCCGCCACCCCAGATTCGGATCTAGGGTGGCTGGTTGCCACCCCCAGCCCATGGGGGTGGTCGCGCAACCACCCCCATGGCCTATGAGGTGGCCGGCGAGCCACCCCAGGCCATGAGAGTGGCCGCGCAGCCACCCCCATGGCCTGGGGGTGGCAGCCGGCCATCCAAAGTGGGGGAGGGGTGGCCAACCTGCCACCCCTCCAATTCTGTTTTTTTTTTTTTTAATAAAAAAAAATTAATTTTTTATTTTATTAGAGTGTAATTTGTGGTTAAGTTTTTATTTTAAGTATCAGTCTAATGAAATTGGCTGATGTGTCAGCTTCTTTTGTGCAACCTTTTTATATAAGTTATTCTCTTATATTTTAAGAGTTATTGTAATAGGTTTAACCTAAAATCATCTAATCTAGAATTAGTGATATTTTATAAGGGAGAGACTTAGGTGGCAGATGGCAGTAGCCCAAAATGTGGTCTTTTTGGGCACTAAATGACCACGTTTTGTTAAATAAATAAATAAATAAATATATATATATATATATATATATATATTAAAATGTTAATATAAAATTCAATAAATATTAAAATATTTTATAATTAAAAATAATAATAATATCCCTCAACCCGTCGTCGCCGTCCACTCCTCAACACGTCGTCGCCACGTGTGATGTAGACGACGATCGCAGCGAGACCAGAAGTTAAAGACAACAACAAAATCAACTGCAAAAGCCTCATCTGGTGCTAATTCACTTGCTAAGCTTCGAAAATGGAAGAACTTGAAGCTAGTCGATGAAGTAGTGGAACTGGAAGCCCTGCTTTCAAATTTCTGGATCGGAGAGGAAAGAGGGGTGAGGAAATCAGAATCCATAGCCCATAAAACTATTCACAAGCCACACGATTATGGGTGTTGAGGAGTGGACGACGATGGCGGGTTGAGGGAGGGTCGGTGACGGTGACGGCATGTTCAGGGATGGACGGGGGGACGGCGACGATATTTTGAGTATTCTCGGCGTTGAGGGAGGGACGACGAAGATGGGTATCTGAAGGAGGGGCGAGGCTTAGGTCCCTCGTAGGAGGCCACTCCAAGGCCAAATGGAGGTGGTCGGCCACCCCAAAACCCAAAACTTTTTATTTATTTATTTTTGGCTTCTTTTAGGAGTGGTCCTTTTAAGGGGGCTTGGACCATCCCTTGGCAATGGGATAGACGAACCACCCGAGCCCCTCTTTAACCAAAATGGGGGTGATTGGCAAAAGGGGCGGCTGGATTTTTCTTTTTCTTTTATTTTTTTTTAGTAGTTTTAATTCTTTAATGTTTTAATTTTTTAATTATTAAATATTTTAATATTAAGTTTTTTTTTTTTTATTATTATTTAACAAAACGTGGTCGTTTAATGCCCAAAACGACCACGTTTTGGGCTCCCACAAGGTGCGGTAGTCCAAGACTACCACACCTAAACCTCTCCCTTTTTTTAATTAGATAATAAGCTTCGTCCAAAGTGAGTCAAATTAAGGTTAGAGTTTATTTTATAAGGTTTATTTAAATGTTCTTTCTACTTTTATAGAGATTAGATTATGATTAATAAAAAAGATGTTTTCTTGAAGACATTATTGCTCTCTTCTTCTTAGATAACAATGAAAAATGAAATTTCTAAGAATTTCATTTAGATAGCATTTTGATATGAGAGGTATGTAATATTTCTGTCTTCATTTCCTCAATTTCTGTCTTTGTCCCTTCACAGGTGATAATATTTGAAAGAAGATGATAAGTCATGGGAGATGGAGGATTGTAGAAGCTATCGAGGAGAAATACTCAATCGAAGGAGAGAGAGAGAGAGAGAGAACTCAAAGGAATTCGGGACCTTTTTTTTTGTTAGTTTTGTTTTGTTTGGCTTATTGGAGTGGAGAAGTGGCTAGAAGCCTAGAACACACTAGAAGAATCTGGGCAAATTAGACAAAATAAGGAAAGAGTAGGTGGGCAGGCCTTGTTTGTTGAGCAACATGGCAACACGGGCAACACGGTACTTATTGCTCATTTATTTTAAATTTAAAATAAAATAATAATGATTGGTATAGAAATTTGAAAAAATACTATTAAAAAGTAAGAAAAATTTGTTTTACAGTAATTTTTTATTTATTTAAATAGTAGTAAAAAGTAAAAGATGTAATATAAAAAATGAAAAATGTTTAGATGTTGATCTTTTTGTAAAAATGAGATGAATAGTATTTAGTGGAATAGTGGTGTTTAACAAACACCACCTTCGTTGACTAGGCAAATAGAGAAGAAAAAAAATACACAAATGGATGTGGCCCGGATTCAAAAAGAAGAACGTGTGTGGCTATGATTTAACCCACACCAATATTCTATGATTAAAAATAAATAAATGTTAGGTATTTTTTTATGTTTCTCGTAGTCATAAGTGAATATTATTTTTCTAAAAATCATATGAAAAAAATAATGACCCGTTTTTTATTTTTTGTACTTTCATTTTTCACATTGACTAAGAAGGGGCAAAACAGGAAATTGATGATTGTGACCTTTCTTTTCCAATTTTTCCCATTTTACTTTCCTCATCATGATCCACTTGTACACATCCCCAGCCTTTGTGGCTGAACCAACTCCCCCCAAGGTCATGCCTCGACCAGACCAACCTGAACCACTCCTTTAAGAACCATTGCGCTAGTGAAGTCGAAACACCAACCATGTGTGCCTTATTCTCTCTCTGTTAAAATCTTAGCACCCCCCCCCCCCCACATAACAAAACCTAGTTCCGGTCCGGGAGCCTAAGTTATACGGGAAGTATCATGCATCTCCCCAATCTTTCAATATGTACTCTTGATTCCAAGTGTCATATTTTTGGCCGTGGAAATGCATCTATAAAGTTATGATATCATGTTATATATGATTTGCACATAAATCCAGTTGATAAAAATCATGCATGCAAAATTAAGAAATGTTCATCCTTCCTGCTGAGTTTAATTAGAAGATCACCTGAGATGTCTAAGAGATGTAGATGAAATTGTTCATTGTGGTATTATGATCTGGGGCGGAACTAGAACTTTTGATTTGGAGGACAAAAAAAAAAAAAAAAATTGAAGAGGCAAAAGTTAATTTTTTTAAAAAAATTATTTTTTTGAGGACCATCCTATGGCTTGGTGGGGCCGGGGCTAGGGCCTCCCAAACCAAAGGGTGGTTCCACCCCTGGTATTATTAACAAATGTAATTTGATTTTCGGTTTATTTTGTCCCTATCTATTAAAAATTTTGGCCCTACCCATTAGAAATTTTGGCACCTTTTGGGTTAATGGAGAAATTTTGGGTCAATAGGCGGTTCAGCCACGCCGTGAAAGTAACGCAATTTTGGGTCAATAGGCGGTTCAGCCACGCCGTGAAAGCAGCGCTGCTGTGACGAATAATGGTGAATGATAGGAAATAATGGTATGTGTTGCAGATGTAGTGCAGAGTTGAGAAGAAAGAAAAAAGATAGAAGAAAAGAGGCGTACGTTTTTTTTTTCTTTCTAAATACAGTGGTTAGAACTTAGAAGATGTGACTTTGCAAGCTGGATTCAACTAATGAACTAATAATGTGTTCAACTTAATATATATATATATATATATATATATATATATATATATATATATATATTTTTTTTTTTTCTATTCTTGTTCAACTAATATTCAATTTCGCCTCCAACTTGAACCGAGAGAGCTTAGAAAAAAAACAAAAAAAAACTAACGAGATTAGAGGTGTACAATTGAGATTGTTATTAACCACTAATCGCCTAAAACTACTAAACAGAGAACCGTCTAGGTCGATTGCGGTACGGGTTATAGCCATTTAAAAATCCAGGGAACCCAATTTTTTATATTATATAATTTATATATATAATCAATGCCATTCTTTCCGGTTGCGGTAGGTCATCGTCTCTCGACTCCTACTATATGATATTAAGAAACTGTTCCAACAGCATTGATGCGCTTTAATGCTGTTAGACTAGTATAGATATATTGGATTGATACATGAAATATGGGAATTATTAAGTTTTGCTTTTGAGCTAGCTAACCATTTTTCTATTACATGCAGCATAAATTTGCCCAAGACCTACTCATTGATCCTCAGCAAAGGCATCAGCTGCATAAATCCTAATTAACATCTTCATGAATCATGCATGATGATTCCAAACAAAACAACCAAAATAAAAGAAACTCTTCATTTGTAAAGCCGAAATCTACATAATATTAAAAACAAAATAGCTCTCTGTCTCTCTCTCTCTCTCTCTCTGTCTCTCTCTTATTGGATTGGCAGGCAAAAGCATGGTCTTCCAAGCTTCTATAGCTTGTTGTATTCATTTCACAGCTTCTACGGTGAGGAGCTCAGTGTGGCCAACCTTCTTCCTCAGACTTTTCACCAACTTTGGAGCATCAACTCCATCCCCAATCACCTCCACTTTATCTTTCTGCGCCCCTAACCCCACAAAGCTCACCCCTGCATTGCAAATTAATCCAATATATTATATATACCCACAAAAGTATTAAACCAAAAACATGTTATAATTACTTGCATATATGTAATTTAATGGGATCTGGGATATATATAAATAATACTAACCATTTGCTTCAGCTGCAACCTGGAGTGCCTTGCTCTGACATTTTAGGCAATTCATCTGCACCTTCATCACAATCTTTTGCTGCAATATTTAAAATAGACCACAGATCGAAGAGATTATGGCATGCATTATATATGGTATGCATATGTTATGAACCCAAAAGAACAAACATTCTCGGATTGCAAATGATCATCATACCTTCATATTGGCCAAGAAAATAGAGATCCCACGATTCTTCTTGAGGAACAAGCAAGACCAAGACCTCGCTTATATGGAGCCCCAAACTTCTCCAGTAAGGAGGCTATTGATTTCCCACGGCATGCAGAAAAGTCATGCCACAAACCACTATTTCTTGTAGAATAAGTCATGCTAATTTTGAATTGACTAAACTGATTAATTTGTTTTGTTTATTAAGGTTGTTTGTTCTAGAACTTTTGTGGTCATTACTCCTTAGTCTTTTGCCAATTGCCAAGCCTGTCCCACAACATGTGATTCATGAGAACCATTCAATCATGGACAAAAAACTTAAGTGCCATTCATAAGGACAATTCAAACCTACTTTTTTGGCTCCTTAATTTGATTTGATGGACTTATCAATAATATTGGTTGTGCAGATTTCATATCATATAGTGGTCGAATTAAACTATTATATGGTGCGGTCCAAATTTTATAGTAATTCGGGCAGCTTAAGTGACCAGAATTGCGAGATCTAGCTACTTGCACCGGGTAGGGATTATATTTACATTCACCTGGTTTTCATTCATGTGAATATTATGACTAACTCCCAACTAGAGACTTCATGTGCTGATGAGTTCTTTGAGTTGACTTGGTATTAAATGAAAACTTGCATACCAAGAAAACTTCAATTAACCAAAAAAAAAATCAAATTTTTGATCCCATTTATATATTTGGTTCTATCCAACAACTGAAGAAAACAATCCTCAATTGAAAAATGCATTTAAATATTTTGTCATTCTAGTGGACTCAATTGATTTAGGCTCGATCTATTGTTTCGACGTAAAATACTTTTTGAAAGACGTTTTTCATGATTTTTGGTGTTTGGTATGATCAAATGGAAAACATTTTTGGTTAACCATGAAAATTTTGTTTAATTTCCGTAAAATCGTTTTCCTTTTTTAAAACTACAAATCATTTTTTGAGTTTGAATTTCTCCTTCTCAAATCGTCTGACTGCCAAACCATTGCCGGACCTCCTTCAGAGGTTGCCAGAAGTCACCGGCCGTTTTCCCCTAACGTTCACTTTTCGTGCGAGCTAAATGCCGAAAAATATTTTTTTTAAAAATAATTTCTTCAGAAAAATAAATTAGGGATAGAGAGGAGAGAAATTAAAGGATCATCTCCTATATATTGTGCAATCCATGCGCTCTCTCTCTCCCATGGCCATGTGTTTTTGTGACTTAACTGCCCATGTACTGCCTGGTAATTAACGTAATTAACACTCTCGGAAACGTATGGTTGGAATCAAAGTCATCAAAAAAATGGCTTAGTAAGAAACTTAATTCCATGTTTTGAAAAAAAATAAATAAATAAAAAAATTGTTGTAAATACTGGATATTGACGGAATGGTCAAAACAAACGGAGCCTTAGAATCATGTTCTTGGCATTGCAATTTTAGATGTTGAAAGTATAATTTTAAACTAAATCGTAAAAAATATATAATTTGAGACTGTACTTTTAAAATATTGTGATTTAAAAACGTAAAAAATTATATTTTTAAACATTCGTTTTCCTTCGAATTACATATGAATTTTAATATTAGCCACTTTTAAATCACATGTTAATTTTAAACAAAAAGAGCGTATATACTTCATTGTAAATGCTCTTTTTATTTTTATTTCTTTTAATTAAGGGAAAAGGGGAACAATGAAAATGCTTGTTCCCCTTTCCCTTGTCACGTATCGAATTAAAAAAAAATAAAAAATAAAAATTTCTCTTATTTCCTGTTTCCATCTTTATCATGGAGTCAGAAAGTATTGACAAAGAAAAAAGGCAACTCTCTTTTATAGTTGTTAGTATTAATTGTTATTATATAATTGAGGAAAAAATATACTTTCTCCTTATAAACTATTTATTTATTTACATTTTTAACTTTAATATTTAAAAAATGACTGTTTATCTCTAAAATATTTGATATTGACACTTAACCCCATAAAGCATTTTAAGTTGACATTTTACCTCCCAAAGTAACTAAGTTTTGGAAGGTAAAATATCAATACAAAATATTTCAGAGATAAAGTGTACTTTATAAGAATCAAGTGTCAATGTCAAATATTTAAAAAGAGTCAAATATTACTTTTTAAATATTAAAATTAAAAATATAAATAAATAAATAGTTAATGAGGCAAAGTGTATTTTTTCATATAATTAAAGGTGTTAATATCTTTTTATTGGTTATCATGACTTCAATTTCTTGTCGGTTCTTGAAAAAAACACTTTATACCATTCACACTAGCCTACGCAAAGCTTATCCCAAAATTTTATTATATATATATATATTTTACTTTTGAAGATATCACACGTCACTTTTGAAAGATATCACACGTCACGCTCATTTTTTGTTCTATTTAAATATTATTTTTAATCTTTATCTATTCAAAGGGGACAAACGTTGTTTTATTATTATTATTTTTGGTTTCCAACGTTAACGCAAGTCAAAAAGGAATGGAGATTTTTCTCACCCTCTTTACAACAACTCCCATTTTCCTCACTTTTGAATGAATAAATTAAAAAATATATATATTTTAAAAATATATATAAAGAGATTGTAATGTACGGTAATTTCATGAGAACAATCAAGTCTTCTGTATCATCCAATAAGAGATTGACAAGTGGGCTTGGAAAAAAATAAAATAAAATAAAATGCTTCCCACCCATCATGCATACATGTAACATCATACATCTTATTTGCTCAGTTGTTCTTCTTTTTATTAAATAACATAAAATATCTTCTTGTAACCATATATCTATATAGCCATATAAGACAAAGCGGACGAAAATGGTTTGATTATAAATTTTGCTACTTTGCCAGTATGGCCAAGTATATTACAAAAATGATGAAAATCAACAAGCACTATTAAAAGATTTATTGTATGTTTTAGTTTGGCCTATTATTAGAGCAAGATCCAAAAAGATCATAGAAACACTTAATGGGTAGATTCAAGAGATTTGGGTTGATTCTAAATGTGGCATTCCAAGCTTGGCCCAAAGGGAAATGAAGGCGTAATAAATTTAATCCAAGCTATTGATGGAGCTGATTGCACAGAATTTTCTTAGCAATGGCATAGATTAATGGTTGATTATTTATGGCTGATTGACTTTCCAATTACATATCAATTAATTGGATGATTGACTTGCCAAATTACATGCCAATTAATTGATTGGTTGACTTACCTATTTCAAGACCTTTCTTAAGCGTGATTTAATTGCCAATTTCAGTCTATTTTTGGCATGGAGGAGCTGCTAATTTCAGACCAAATCAACCTTAATTTTAGGTTTTTATTAGTTAGTCATTTTTTCCTTTATTTACTTTCCAGTGTTGGAACTAATTTAATTTCCTTTCCATAGCAAGCAGGTAGTCATATTTTCAGCCATACTTTACAAATAGCATGCACTCATTATAATGGACATCAAGAATGAAAATTAGAAAAAAAGTGAGGTTTGCTTCTTCTATTAGTTCTTCAAAGAACTTATGAACTTATCAAGGATTTTTCCTTGTGGTGTTCAAGCTTTATACCTTCAGTTTGTGATTCAATTATAATCATTGGGTCGAGGGTTGTTACTTTATACCTTTGATTCGCGTTTCATTTATAAACGTTGGGTTAAGGTTTTCTATCAAAAATCTGAATTTTAGCTTTCTTGAGTCCGTATTCCAATATTGTTCGTTGGGTCTCAAAAGCGCATCAATTGAGGTTC